>NC_084924.1:49006818-49306818 GCF_958298935.1 Phragmites australis
GCTATTAGAATTCCACTCAAAACCACTATGAACACCGAACATTCCGATGTAACTACATCTCCATCACCGGGCTATCCCGTGAGCTGTCTCGAGCCAACCAAGCCACTTCTCTTTTTCTCTGCAAGAAATACTCCGGTGTGTTCAACTCAAAGCGCCGGACTTTTCAGTCTATTGATCTTCAACTCACTTGAAAAAAAAATCTAATGTTCTATTAAACGCTCTGGTGTTTTTACTCTTCTAACATCGGACCATCCGGCGAGATGATCCTCACCCCCCGTTAGAAATACACCAGTGTGTTCACTGGGGCATCACTGGACCTTCCGATGAGTGCAATTTCACTAAACTCCACCGACAGAATACTCCAGCGTTGCCAAAGCTTTTATCATCGGATCATCCAATGAGTTCAATAGCATCTGAATAAAATACTCCGGTGAGTGAAAACTCCTCAGCATCGGACTATCCGATGAGAACAATTTCTCTAGAATTTCTCCAATTCAATTAAACTTTGTCCCTAGCTACTATGATTTTTTCATATATTGTATCTGTGAGACCTACTAACATATATTCTTGACAAATATGCTAGTTCTGATGACTATATTATTATAAATCACTAAAATCACAATCATAACTTAATAAAGACATATTCGCGACAATGACATGAGGATGAGGCCTTCCACTAGCAGGTAGGAGAGCATGCAGAGGAATGGACGCCTGCTGCCGAAGTCAAGCGAAACTGGCCATGGAGCCTCGGATCTAAGGGATAAAAATGGGAGAAAAGAGAAAGGAGAAAGGAAGGACGCGGGGAAGCCAGCTTTGACTCCCCCATTGGCCGTCGTCGTTGTCAACGTTCGGAGATGACTGGTCGTAGGAGGGTGGTTTGGTGGCTGACAGGGTCACCCTCGGGTTGCCCATAGAGGCGACGCCAAGGCCTTGAAGTTGATCCCTGGTAGAGGTTTAAGTCCCCACCCTATCCGTCGGGTCTCTATTCGTCATGTCTCGGTTGGGGCAAGACAGGGCGGGGCACCAGCTAGGATGGGGCAAGACTAGGCGGGGCGGGTCAGCCCTGTCTCGTCTCGGAGTATATGTTACATACATATTTAGCGGGTTTATTAAGAAGTTTATTATTCTTTTGTAATGAAAATTTTAGTAAATTAATACATATATGTAACTATTGTCATGTTATGTTAGATCTCGTGAATCTTAGATGCAGTTTTTTTTATTGATTTGTATGTTGTGTTAGCTATTATCTCCTAATTAAACTTGATCTAAAGCTTTTAATAATTTTAATCGAAGCGGGTCAAGTCAAAATCGGGACTCCATGGGATGAGATGGGACAAGAAAAAATTTACCGATCTCGAGTCAGGACAGAACGTTACAGGACAAGAGACATGCAAGTAAGAACAGATACAGGCAAAACCCACATCCATTTACCTCCACCCTCCCGCATTCAGCTCCATCGAGATCTGTAATCCCGGTCATCCAGAGTGAGTTTTCACCGGACCAAAGGACTATCGGTTCTTCATAAGACCATCTCCAACCATATTCCCTTCTTTTCGTTCTCTTCCTAATTTTCTTCTCCGTTCTCATTCCCTTTATTTCCTCTCATCTTCAATAGCTTCCTTTCGAGAGAAATCGCGAAGGGAAAGTAGAGAGAATCCCGTCCTGAAGGGAATAACCTTGTGAATTTCTTCGTGACGAGAACCGTGAAGGGAAACCGTTAGAGCACTGAAGGGAACGAAAATCTCGTCGTGAAGGGATTCTGGACCCTGAATGAAAATCGTTAGAGATGATTAAAAAAGTCAAACAAATGTACTGAAATTCGGACTAAGTTAACCATTAACAGTCAGGTGCATATTTTATTTTCTCTGATATTTGCAGAACAAAACTGAATTTATGCACCCATCCAAACACGATAGAGCAGTAGAGCACACAAAGATTTCTTTTGTCTCACGAAATAGGGGGAAGGATCTAACCAAATCTCTACTTGCAATTGCTAACGCACAAACTCCTGCCGCTCAAATGAGCATTAATTAATCCCATCACCACTAAGCGCACTACCACTATAATAATACTGGTAAATGCAATTAGACATCACGAAATCACAACTCCACGAACTCCCAATCCCCACTTCTTAAGCTTCCTGTCTCGGCGGCCTTCTCTCCTCCTCATCCAACCTCCCCTACTCCCACTCCACCTGGCCTCTTCGCCACCGATTCAGAGCTTGCCATTGATGGACTACGAGCGCATCCACGAGCCGCTCCCTCGTCAGGTCCCCATCTCGCCGCGATCCCCGTCTGAATTTGCTTTCTGAGTGCTCCATTTTTGGATCTTGCTTGGGTGCTCCTCTTGATGTGGTGTTGGGTGCTTGCAAGATCAAGTGGAACTTGGCATTGGCACCGATGATCTCGTTCGGATTTGTTAAGTTTCGCGCCTTCTCGCTCGTCTTGGATTCGTTATGTTCTTGGACAAAAGATTGAGGCTTTCCGTACTGTGTGTGCCTCTTGAGGTGTGACTTTTTAATGGTGAGTTCTTGGAAAGGAGGCACGCCTGTCGTCGCTGAACTCGATGATAGTTCAAGATTTTTGCCGTTTGGACAGATTCCTTGCAGAGCTCTTTTCCTTTTCCTCCATTCTTCTTTCGAATTCGGCTGGCGCTTTGGTACTTGTGTGGCTAAATTCGACGCGCATTTCGCTGAAAAGTTGCAGCTTTGTCCTGCAAACTGATGCTACTCGGCCACTGTTCTTAAATTTGATGGTGATTCGGTGCCGTAGCTTTCAATGACTGGCGGTGGTAAAGATGGGATTGGGATGTGTCGGACATTTTGGTGCACGCTTCACTAGAAAGCTGGGATCTTTTTTGTCCGTTCCGGTGTGATTCCAGCTTTGTTCGGTTCCAATTTGGCAATTTGTTGGACCATTTTACCATTTCGATTCGTCGTCCGCCACATTTCACCCTTTCTTGCGGCCTCATTAAATCTTTTCGGTATTCTCTTTGCCCCAGTCGGCTGGATTCTCCCCAGCTAAGCTACGAGCGATGCTTCGCGGGCTAGAGAAGCATCAGCGCAACGGCGAGGACACATCGCCTGAGGCCAACGACTCCGGCGAGCTCGACGACCGGAGTAAGTCCATCGCCTGACCAATCATCAAACTGTTGCATGATTCAGCCTTTACCATTTGCTGAACACTAGTTATCTGATACTGGATACTGATTGCGTCGACAGGGAGCTTGGAGTGCTCCACCTCCACTGAGATGTCGAGCAACAGTTGCAACAGATCAAGAAACCGAGCTCCGGACGACGACAGCTTCGACTCCGAGAGCAGCTCATCGGGTGCGCCAACGGTGAAGAGGTCGGCGGCGGTGGCTGCGTTGCTGCCGCCGTTCTCTCGGCCAACTCCGTCTAAGTGGGACGACGCTGAGAAGTGGATTTCCAGCCCGACATCAAACCGTACTGGCCGTGTGGGCGCTTCCACTGGAACTGTGCCGAAGAAGTCAGCATTGGCATTTCCCGAGCATGGAGGCCGCCCACCAGCCGTTGCTAAGGTGGTCGACGAGGTGCCCACCAACACTAGAGCCTTGGTTAAGAATTCAGATGGTAAGCAAGAACTCCTCCATGCTTACTATTTTTTATTCTACACATAGCTGTGATAGATTTTGTTCTCTAAAATGATGCGGTGATGAATTTTGCCTTGCTGAGTTGTGATTTTTTATTCTACACATACTTGTGATAGATTTTGTTCTCTAAAATGATGCGGTGATGAATTTTGCCTTGCTGAGTTGTGACTTGCGAGAGACATATTAATTTCTGGTTGGTGTGATTGGAATTTCAGCCTATTTTGTGTTTCTGCACTTTGGAGGTTGAATTAGCAGTCTGTTTATAATTTACCATGCAGGGTTGAACTAAGGATCATTTATAATTTCTTTTAACAATTATTTAGAATATTTGGTTGGCAAATTTGAAGTGGTGGGCGCGGGGTGAATTTGGGACAAGTAAAGCGTAACATCATAAGTTGCTGGTGCAGAAAAGTCTGACTTTGATGTTCAGCTGTTCTTTTCATCATGGCATGCTCTTCCGCTCTTAAAAAGTAGCCTGTAATTCGTTCACCAACCCATCATTTTTAAAAATGCATAAATATGACAGCTTAATTTAGCTAAATCCGCCCACAAACTAAATGCTTTACTTATATACTATCTTTAGAAAAATGACTACTAGGATAAATACTTTTTCAGACCAGTATAAATTTGCATATTAGTTGTCAGCTGCTACAATTTAAATATGTCAAGTTTACAGAGTACAGAATAATGTATCATCAGTGCGTTTCTATATTATTGGAATATTGGTAAATTTCATTGCACTTTTCGATTAAAATTCTTGCTGTACTCTATTTGCAGGTCTCACTCAGTCCGATTTATTTAAACCTGCACAGAGTGCTTCAATCGTTGACGAACCAGCACCCGCTGTTAGGTCTGTCTCAATGAGAGACATGGGAACAGAAATGACTCCAATTGCTAGCCAGGAGCCTTCTCGGACTGGGACACCTATAATTGCATCTAGTCCAACTTCCTCTCGGACACCAACTCCACAATGTACCGGAGAATTTTGTATCAGTAAAATTGACTCTAACAAGAAGGAGATGTCTGAGGAGGAGCTACAAATGAATACCAGACAGGAAATTATGGATCTTGGCCAGAGGCTAGGCAAGACAACTATAGCCGCATGGGCAAGCAAGGAAGAGAAAGCTACTGCAAATTTCACTAATACTATAGCGGATAAGTCTGTCGATATCAACAGGGAGACTCGAGCTGCAGATTGGCAGGAGGCAGAGAAGGCAAAGTATCTCGCGAGGTATATATTTATCCTTGTGCTAAATGTTGATGGGTACTGGTTTAATTGTAATGTCATAATCTGATCATCATCAGAGTACCATTTATTTCTAGAACACAGAGAAGATTTGCATGCTTTTCCATGAGAAGATTAGGGGGTTTGATACAGAAACGCTGACCAGGAAGGGCATGAAAAAGTACAATAACACAATAATAGCAAAATTAATCTTCAGATCAGTGGTGATATAGAACTGCAGATTCTATGGATTACAAGCTAGGTGAAATCGAAGGTTGCAAAGTTATGGAGGTTCATAATTCATTGTTTCTCCAATCTTTAACTTATGTAGGTTCCAGGGGGAGGAAGTAAAGATCCAAGCTTGGGAAAATCTCCAGAAAGCCAAAATTGAATCTGAAATGAAGAGGATAGAGGTAAACCTTCCAATTTTCTGCTATTTATTTCATGATCTAATACCCAAGAAGCCATAGATACTTTTCACTTGAAACCTATGTCTGCAGTTTTCTAGTTTTAAATAATTAGTAAAGTACCATCACTCCAAGCAAAATCAGACTTTTCTGCGGTCAGGTTGAATTGGAGGCTACGAAAATACCTGATTTCTCCAGCTCCAGTTACTTAATGTTGTATGCCATGCCTGAATCAAAACAATTTTGAAGGAATAGTTAGGCTTCCTAGTGCCCACTGTATGTCTGTATTGGCACTTCCATTGTCTTCTGGATAGGAAAGAACATATTAGCTCATGAATTTGATACGTTGCCTCAAGAGAGTCGAATAGAAACTCAGTTTGCAGTATCTGATGGAACCTTCCTCTGAATTCAGGCCAAGATAGAACGTAAACGGGCGCGCCAGCAAGACAGGCTCGCTAACAAGTTGGCAGCAGTAAGCCACAGAGCAGAGGCGATGAGGGAGGCAGCTGAGGTAAGGAGGAGCCAAGAAGCAGTAAGAACAGAAGAGCAGGCAGCACAGATCCGAAAAACCGGGCATATGCCTTCTTCATTCTCCTGCTGGTGCTGGTGCCTGTGATCACCTGCCTATAACATGATCCATGATCTTTGGGCAAGGTAGATATATTGTTCATTGACGACCTTGTAATGTAATGCCATTGGCTCATCTTCTCGTCAAGGGAATGCAGAGTGTCTCGCCATTTTTGTCATCTCTATGCCCCAGATCGGAGTATATCGACGTGCATAACTACATGTTTTCACCACGATTTAAATCCAACCAGGAACACCCGGTACAAACGTTCGCTGTCTCCGTGGGCGAGAGGCGGCGGCCTCCCCTGTGGCCTCGGCCCGCCATGCTAAAATCTTTGTGCCACATGCGACTGCGATCTTTCTGCCTGCGACAAGCTCTTGCTCTGGAAGGAGGCGGTGGCGGCGGGCCGCGGACATTAGCCATGGCCCTGCCTAGTTTGCTGGTAGCCCGGCCGAACCTCAACTCAATGTGACTTCACCGGACAGAAAAAGTCCAATTTACCTCTCTCAACTCTTTTCGTGGTCTGCTTTTTTCCCTCTCAAGTCGAAAACTGAATTTCCTTGCTCCCGTAACTTTCAAAACCAGTCGTTTCGATTTCCCACGACGTTTTTTAAGCAGTACTCATGTCACCTACACTTCTAACTCAGCCATGTTTTGGGTGCACAGAGCGATTGCTAGGGCTGATTTGAGTATCTCCTGCAAGTTTAGATCTGGCGCGTTAGTTTTCACAAATGATATAGGGGCATTTGGTTTCATATCAGATCAACAAAAGATATGCAAATGCTAACATTTTATTGTCCCAAGGACTTCTAGTTAATGTACAGAAATGAGCTCCTAAAACTGAACATAAAAATTGTGCCAGACAAATATATGCAAATTGAAATAAACAATTCAGGAACAAGGAATGACAGAAGAAGTGGTGGAAGTGTGTTAATGCACCTTGCACCATGTTGTTCAACTTGGTCAGTGTAAAATTGGCTAGAGAAACCAGAGAAGGAGCTCAAGTAATAATAAATACTCACCCTCAATATTAGAGCAGAGCTTGATTCATGTTAGACTCTAACTGTGACTCAGTAGATAACAACATGTGTGAGTTATTCAACAAATGGATCATTGAGGCTAGGTTATTCCCAAGCATCACCATGCTAGAGACAATTAGAAGGAAAGTGATGGTTATGATTCAAGAGAATAGGAGTAAATCAGAAAGATGGATCACAAAAATATGCTCCAACATATATAAGAGTCAGGCTTCTGTCATGCAATTCATAATGGTGCTAGGCAATTTGAAGTTAAACATCATGAAAATAAGTTCACTGTGAACTTGGACAAAAGAGAATGTTCATGCAGGTACTGGTCACTATCAGGGTTGCTATGCCCTTATGCAATCTCTGCCATATTTTTCAGGACCAACACCCTGGACGATTACGTTGCCAACTGTTATTCAGTAGAACAATTCCTCAGCACTTATAGTCACTGCCTACAACCAGTAGAGGACATGAACAGTTAGCTAGTATCTGACAGGGAACCACTCAAAGCTCCTAAGTATGTAAGGATGTCAGATAGGTCTAAGAAAGAGAAGAGAATGGAACAAGGTGAGGGTCCCAAAGCCATTAAAATGTCAAAGGTAGGAACAATGATCAAATGTAGAAAATGCAAATGTATTAGTCACAATGTATCAACATGTGAGAAGAGAAGTAGTGATGCTCAGTCAATTGCTGCTCCAAGTGCCCCTCACGTTAAGGTTATTGCTGGTCCAAGTGCTACACATGGCTAGTCTGTTGCTTCTGAAAGTGCCATGCCTGCTAATTCGGTAGTTGCTCCAATTGTCATGATACTTCTGTCAAACACACAACAAAGCTCAATCAACACAAGGAAGAGGAAGGCAAGTTCAGTTACAAGCTTGCAATATGAAAAAAAAAACCAGTACTTCTAGGAAACAACTAATTATTGTCACTTTGATTAATTTCTATTTAACAACTTGTTCATTATGGTAATCCTTTTTTTTTTGCTACAGACAACCAAGAAGATGTTGTCCAGCTGTGCTACAACTAAAGTTGCAACATGATCTGGTGGCTTAGCTTCTATGAGCCTAAATGCCTTTGTGACTATGTCACAAACTAGTTCCAGTATAACCATCAAGATCAATTCTAGCAAAAGCAAGTGCTTAAGTTTTAACTCATGAGCTAGCTGGGCATAAACCAAATAAGACCAGGACTGGACCACTCCTTATGTTTCCTCCATGGGAGTCTGTAAAACTATGACATATGTTGTGATGCCTCCATTTCAATAAATTTGTGAACTGTGATATAGGATTCTACTACAACAAGCTATATTCCTAAGCTGTGATATACAGTTAGGACTTATGTGTCAAGAAGTTGTATTTCGTTCTTATGTTATTGCCAGACTTGTGGCCACTGTGTGATGTGTTATGTGACATTGCCAGATGATATGTTATGTGACAATATTTGGTGTATCAGATCTGAATGTGTGATATGTTATTTACTCATGCCATGATTACTTTCCAGGGATAACCATGCTTTTTATATCTCTTTTGGATTGGTCAGATTTGAAGTTGCCCCTCATTTTGCCAACATTTGAATGATTAAGGGATTTATTTTGTATTATAATTGATCATAAGACTAGTCATTAACATTTGTGTGATACAGGATGATGAGGCTCAGCTATTACCAAAATCTGAATGAAAACATAATATTTTGCACATTCCACCTGTCAAAATTTCCAAACCAAATATTCACGAAGCTATTGTCACGTAACACACCATCTGACAATGTATACTGGCCTATTACCAGGACAATTACAACAAGATATGCTAACATCACTCCTAAGAACACAAATATCTCTTTCTCTAACTTACGGATCCTAGCACTGAGCAGTGCATTCTCAGCTTCCTTCTCCCTTGCGTAGCGTCTAACTTTAGCCATCTCCCTCAATGCGTCTACGTCACTCCATTGCTCATTTAGCTTCAATGTCGCATCACCAAGTGCCGATCTCAATTCATTCCTCTCCCTTTTTAGTACCCTGATGGTGTCGTGTAGATCAATAAGAACCTGGCACAGGAAATTAGTCGTCCCCTGGTCGTACCAGACAAAGAAATTGCATCCTCATGCGTGCACTTCAAAACAAAGAAATCAAGCCGAGCGCGAACCAAAGACAAATCCATCCACAACAGATGGAAAATTCATCGATATCACTCACCCATGCTCGCTCACACTTCAGGTACCTCCGGGCAGGGTTCTTATTGCTCCACGAGATCCATCTCGTCGCCTTCTTCTTGCACTGACACACCACCGGCGGCTCGTATTGCAAGGGTCCCTCCCTGTATGGGATGAGGGACGATGAGCTCACAAGATTACAGCTCCAACCAGACGACGAGTCCGAGCTCCAGGTGGGGGTCACCATCTGTACCGGTGATCCACCGGTGAGCCCTAGGTTATGGGTGTAGAATGGGGAATGGGGGAAGAAGATGCGAAATCAATTTGAGACCGGCAATTTAATTTCAGTGTTGTGTTGACATGGCGATTTTGCAACGTCACTTTGTCCATATCGCCCAAAACACGGCTGAGTCAGGAGGGTGGGTGATATGTCGGACAAAACCGCTCTAAAAACCGTCGCGGGGAGTTGAAACGACTGGTTTCAAAAGTTGCAGGAGAAAAAAAAAATCCGGTTTTTCACTTAAGGGGAAAAAAGCAGACCACAGCAAAAGTTAAGGAAGGTAAATTGGACCTTTTCCTAACCAGACTTTTCCTGTATCTGCTCCCGCTCACACTGCATCCATGCATGCATGGGCTGGAGCCGCTCGTCCTCCCCTCCCCGCGCACTATAAATGGCTACGAAATCTCAACGCACAGCCCCCAAACCCCAACGACTCGCTCCTCCCGTTCCATTCCATTCCATCCCCTTTAGCCGGCCCGATCGATCGATGGAGACATCGGCGGCGATGGACCACTGCACGGTGCCGTCGCTGTCGGCGGAGGAGAAGCGGCGGATCGAGCGGGTGGCGCGGTGCGTGGCGCGGGACCGGGACAGGGACCTGACCGAGAAGCTGCTGTTGCGGCTGCTCCGCATCACGCGCAACGGGCGCCGGTGGGGGTTCCTCGCGCCGGACCACCCGCTGCACCCCTACTACCTCCAGCAGAAGGTATCCGAGCGCTGCCGCATCCTCCGCCCGCGGCCGCCCACCGCCGCAGACCGGTGATCCGTCTCCTAGCCATCTCCCATGCATTGCATGCGGACGTGCAGAGCAACCATTAGTCCCAGACGCCTTGTCTTCTTCTCTTCTTCTTCTTGTTGTTCTTCTTCTGGTATATGCACAGATTAGACAGCATCTTGGACTAATTCTTGGCATGATATGAGGTCGGAAGAAACATGCAACCGTGAATTCAGAACGACATTGCTGTGCTGAATTGCGGCAACGATGCCAGCGCTGAATCATTTTTCAGATTTGGGACGAAGATACGTGTGTGAAATAATCAGAGGTGCGGAAGTTTGGATGGAAACGCCGTGCCTTCTCCTGGCAGGCGTGTACGTGTTAATATAGGCGAGGAAACTCCCCTCGCATGGATTACAATTGGTTTGCATGTCTTGCGGTGATCACAACTAACTCTATCTAGAGTACAACAGATCTAACTAATAGCTGATCAACCTTGCACGTCATACAAACACAAACTCTGAATTACATTTGTTTATCTAACACTCCTCCTCAATCACAACCGCGTGAGAGGTTGAGATTGTGCTTGAAGTTCTCCAGCTGTCGAACAGTCATTGCTTTGGTGAATCCATCTGCCACCTGATCACCGGAGGGAACAAAGTCTATCTGCAAAAGATTTCTAGAAACTCTTTCCCTAACAAAGTGATAATCAACCTCAATATGTTTAGTTCTAGCATGAAACACTGGATTAGACGAGAGGTACTTAGCTCCTAGATTATCACACCACAATTTGGCAGCCGGTGGAGTATAAATACCAACTTCTTTTAATAATGTCTGAATCCACATTATCTCTGCTGTTGCATTTGCAATGGCTTTATATTCTGCTTCGGTGCTTGATCTGGAGACTGTGGCTTGTTTGCGTGCACTCCAGGATATTAAATTTGTTCCAAGAAAAATAGCAAACCCTCCAGTAGACCTTCTGTCATCTAGAGAACCTGCCCAATCTGCATCTGTAAAACCACTGATCATCATTGAATTAGACCGACTAATCTTGAGACCTACCCTCGTATTCTGTCTCAAATACCTTAATATTCTTTTTACTGCTGTCCAATGAACCTCAGTAGGTGCATGTAGAAATTGACATACTTTGTTAACAGGGAATGCTATATCAGGTCTGGTGAGAGTTAGATATTGCAGAGCACCAACTATACTTCTGTAGTTTGTAGCATCTTTAGTACCCAAAGGAGATCCTTCAAACGCAGATAACTTCTCACTAGTAGAAAGTGGTGTGCTAACAGGTTTACATTCTGACATATTTACTCTTTTAAGTAAATCAGATGCATACTTATCCTGTGTTAAAACTATACCATCACGTACCTTGCTCACTTCAATTCCAAGGAAATAACGCAATTCTCCTAGATCTTTCAATGCAAAGTCCTGTCTCAGATCATGTAACAGACTTGTAGTGGCTTCTGTAGTTGAACTGACTACTATAATATCATCAACATAGATCAACACAAATACTGTTACTCCTCCTTTGTTAAAATAAAACAAAGAAGTATCTGCCTTTGATGCACTAAAGCCAAGTTTAATCAATTTAGAACTGAGTCTAGCATACCATGCTCGTGGTGCTTGCTTCAAGCCATAAAGAGCCTTGTCCAATTTGCATACAAAGTTGGGCATTGTGATGTCTACATAACCAGGAGGCTGTTTCATGTATACTTCTTCTTCTAGTATCCCATGGAGAAAAGCATTTTCTACATCTAGTTGCCTCAAACTCCAACCTTTTGAAACAGCAATAGATAAAATAGTCCGAATTGTAGTCATTTTCACAACTGGACTAAACGTATCTTCGTAATCTATGCCATATCTTTGTTTGAAGCCTTTAGCTACCAACCGAGCCTTATATCTGTCTAGACTCCCATCAGCTTTAAGTTTCGTTTTATATACCCATTTGCAATCTATGACGTTGCTGCCTTTCTTAGGTGGAACCAAGTGCCAAGTTTTATTCTTCATTAATGCATTGTACTCTATATCCATAGCTTCTTTCCAATGTTTGCTAATTAGAGCTTCTTCTACACTGTGTGGTTCATCACTAATAGCAGCAAGACCATAGCGAATACGACCATCAGTAAATACCTTAGGTTTCGTGATTCCATCCTGGAGTCTGGTTCGTGGCCGTCCTTGTGAAGCTTGTACCGGTTCTGGAGCTGCATCCGATATAGGATCCGAAGCCTCCGGCGTAGAAGATCCGGCTTCAGGCGGCGACGCAGAGACTCCAGAAGGCGACGCAGAGACTCCAGAATCAGGCTGGGCAGATCGGACAGATCCCGAGTGGGATTCTATCGGAGTAGCACGGTCCCCCCCTGGCGCCGGACTCCGCGTGGCGTCCGCACGTGGAGACGAGCCCGGATTGGCCCATGTGTCGCCGGAAGAGGTGCCTGCCGATCCCGGAGCTGCTTGGCGCGGGAAAAAGGACGGACTCGTGCCTGTGCCATCTCCGGATGTTGTGCCCTGTGTATCATCTGTTTCTCCACAAAAATTATTAGAGTTTTCACCATTAAACATATGATCAACTACAAATTCTCCCCCTATTGATGGATTAAGCAAGGAAGGAGGAAGAAGAAGAATTTCAGAGCGAATTCGAGCGCCTGCATTGGCATGTAGTTTAGCAAAAGGAAAAATATTCTCATCGAATATTACATCGCGAGAAATATAAATACGTCCTGACGTGATATCCAGACACTTAAAACCCTTGTGGAGATTGCTGTAGCCAAGGAAGGCACATTCCTTAGACCGAAAGGCAAGTTTATGCTTGTTATATGGGCGCAAATTCGGCCAACAAGCACATCCAAAGACGCGCAAAGCTGAGTAGTCAGGTTGGGTATGGAACAGGCGCTCGAGAGGGGTCTCAAAATTGATGACTTTGCTGGGTGTTCGATTGATGAGGAATGTAGCCGCAAGGAAGGCTTCATCCCAAAATTTGAGAGGCATATGTGCATGAGCTAAAAGAGACAACCCTACTTCCACAATGTGTCGGTGTTTTCGCTCAGCGGTGCCATTTTGTTGGTGAGCATGAGGACAGGAAACTAGGTGAGAGACCCCAATTTTTGTAAAAAAGGAGTTCAGTCTCTCATATTCGCCTCCCCAGTCGGTTTGAACAGCAATAATTTTTCGACCAAAAAGCCTTTCAACAAGATTTTGGAAATCTTTAAATTTGTCAAACACCTCAGATTTGAATCTTAAAAGATAAATCCAGGTAAATTTGCTATAATCGTCAATAAAACTCACATAGTATTTGTACTTGCCCACAGAATCTGGCGCAGCACCCCAAACATCAGAGAATATGAGCTCAAGAGGATAGGTGGAAGTACTCGTAGATGTAGGATACGGGAGCTGATGACTTTTTGCTTGTTGACAAGCATCACACACAGAACCTTTGCTTGAATCAAAAGAATATGGAAATTTATATGTTTTAAGAATCCTTTCAACAATAGGAAATGCAGGATGTCCTAAGCGACTATGCCATCTATCAAGTGGCACTTTATTGATTCCAAAGACTTGCTTGGGCGTAGGTGCAGGAGGAAGGGGATACAGCCCCTTTCGACAGGGTCCCTTAAGAAGAGTGCTCCTCGTGTCCCGATCCTTTATAAGAAAGAAATTGGGGTGAAATTCAAAGAAGACATTATTGTCGGATGCAAGGCGATGAACAGAAATAAGGTTCTTTTTGGTAGAAGGAACATGTAAGATGTCATGAAGATGTAGATTACGATCTGGGGTAAGAATTGTAGATTGACCAATATGTTTAATGTTCATACCTGCACCACTAGCGGTGTGGATCTGATCAGCACCATTGTATCTGTCACGGATAGCCAGCTTCTCAAGCTCTCCTGTGATGTGGTCGGTAGCACCTGTATCGGTGTACCAACTGTTGTCGATGGTGTAGGAGTTCATTGCAGCCGCCACATGTCTCTCTTCTGGAACGTAGCTTTCATCAAACCGGTGCCAACACCGATCTGCAGTGTGGCCGGTTTTGAAGCAAACTTGACACTGTGGTCTGGAGTTGCTACTGTTGGAGCCACCACGGTTGGAATTACCGCGGCCAGTACCTGCGCTGTTGCCTTGTCGTTGATTGGTGTTGACGCTGTTGGTGTTGATTCGTCCGCGTCCACCAGAGCCCCGGCCACGGTTGGTACTGCGGCCACGGCCAAAGCCTCCTCCACGACCACCTCGGTTGGCCATATTGACCGAAGATGCAGAGTGACCATTGCCTAAAATCTCCATGCGAGTCTCAAAAGCAAGAAGTTGAGTATAAGCATCTCTTACCGACACAGATTCCTTGCTTGCAAGAAGGGCAGAGACTATGGGATTGAAATCTAAGTCAAGCCCGGTGAGGATGTATGTCAAGAGCTCTTCATCTTCAATTGGCCTGCCGGCAGCCGCCATCTCTTCTCCAAGGGTACGCATCTTGCCGACGTACTCCGTGATGGTCTGGTTTCCCTTCTGCGCCGTGGCCAATGCGAGCCGTGTGTTCACAGCCCGAGCTCTATTCTGCGACGAGTACATTGCCCCGATCGCAGACCAGAGATTCGCCGCCGTTTCTTGAGCAGCGACTTGGGAGAGAACATCTCGTCCTAGGGAGCCGAGGACGAAACTCAGGACCTGTTGATCCTTGGCATACCATTCATCGTATGCTGGGTTGGGGATGAGAATTTCCTTGCCGGCGGCATCCTTGCCATTAATCTCTTCAGCAGGAATTGGTGTTGCCCCGGTAAGGTGTCCCTCCAAGCGCGATCCTCGGACGGCAGCGAGTATCTGCGCCTTCCACATTGCGTGGTTGGATTTGCTGAGTTTTTCGGTGATGGCGACTCCCACCAGAGGATTGACAATGGCGGAGGAGGAAGCCATGGTGGTGGTAGATGGATTTCAGTTTGTGGTATTGGCTCTGATAACCATGTGAAATAATCAGAGGTGCGGAAGTTTGGATGGAAACGCCGTGCCTTCTCCTGGCAGGCGTGTACGTGTTAATATAGGCGAGGAAACTCCCCTCGCATGGATTACAATTGGTTTGCATGTCTTGCGGTGATCACAACTAACTCTATCTAGAGTACAACAGATCTAACTAATAGCTGATCAACCTTGCACGTCATACAAACACAAACTCTGAATTACATTTGTTTATCTAACAACGTGCGCTTAATCCGCACCAGATATGGGAAGTGTCCCCGTATGAATCGAGGAGCCCACTGTCTTCAAACCTTGGCTATACGTTGTATATACCGTGAAGCTATGGGGTAATACTTTCCGTATCGATATTCATATATACGAGATCTGGAGTTGTATATACCGTGAAGGTATGGAGTAAATACTTTCCGTATTGATATTCATATGAGTTATGGAGTAGTGCGAAGTACCAGCTGTTGAGATCATTTTGTTCGAAGTGCAAGAGCAAAATAAAACAAGCCCTATGTGGTCAACGTCTGCTGGATCCTTGTCTGGATCCAGCGAACACTGCTCTCAACATTTTCTAAAACCATCAAATAATTTTCAAAAGTAGTTCAGCAATTTAAAAACATGACAACAATTTTAGAACCTATTTCAACATTTTCCGAAACCTGTCAACAGTTTTGGAAATCCAGTTCACCATCTTTTGGAGCCAAGTTAAACAATTTTTGAAACCTAGCTCAACAACTTACTAGACCGGTGTGAAGCATGAAAGGGAAAGTGTACCGGAGGTAGAAGCAGTGGCGAAGCTAGTCATTGCTATTGGGGTAACGTGACCCTGATTAAATTCTATAAATTATATGAAAAATTAATGTTTCTTGCTGATTATTTATGTTGTTGATCTTGTCGCGAAAAGATGATAATCTTGACGATCTTCCCGGCTAGCTCTGCACCGAGAAGAGCATTGGAATTTTGTTGACCGTTAGATTTGTAAGATCTCAGTCACCTTAATCTAGCAGTTCTTGTAAAATTAACCACTGGATTGATGGCAAGAGTAATAGATTGTATATTGCCATACAAACGCTGCAGAGATCAATACGAGCCGAGCTCGTCGGTGTGTAGGCCTGAGATGCATGCCATGGCACCCGGGATAGGACACAAGTCGGAGCCTGCGTGAGAGCGGAGAGCGCGCGGCAGCGTGAGGAAGCTGAGGAGGGCGTCGACGAAGTCGGAGCCTGCGTCAGCACAGAACGCGGTGACGCGACCTGTCCACGACGAGCTTGATCTTGATGGCGGTGGCCATGGACGTGCAGCAATGGTTGCAGAATCTAGTCCTGGCAACGGAGCAAGCCGGGGTCGTATACAGTAAGAATGTATCCGATCTAAACCTGAATTAAAAATTCCGATCCGAACCTAAACCACAATGGGTGCAAAATTTTCCTCGTTCCGAACTCAACGGGGACATAAAATCCGACAGAGATCTACGGGTGTGACCCTTAATATGAAAAATACTCAACTATACAAAGTCTAATACTCCCATTCATTTACTTTTAGACGCGCGGATTTGAAATATTTGGCTAAGCCTATGTTTATTTCAGCTCATAATTATAATAAGCTAGCTTATTTGTTCGGAGCTGAAACAAACAGCTAGTTTATTTGTTCAGATTATTATAAACTGAAGCTCAAATTATAATAATCCCATAAGCTATGTAAATGAGCTTATTTCAATTTATTTTGATCTTTTACTGTACTGTCCATCAAATTTAAGGAAAATTATTCGTTAATATCACTCCCACACCATACACTTGAATTCCCCGCCCCCTATTAAGGGTATTACAGACTTTTATCAATAATCCAGATTTTAATAATTTAGGTTGCCAAACACCTCACAGCTTATTTCTCTCTAATTTATTATAATATAACTTATTATAATTCATCATCTATAAGCTAGTTATTATAATCGTGAGCTGAAATAAACAGAATCTAAATAGCAGCGAGAGCGAGGAGCAGTAACAAGCGGACGGGTGCCAAGGTGGCAGGAGCCGGAGGCATCGAGGCTGGCGAGAGCCGGGGAGCGAAAGGCGGCTGCAACTATGACGGAACGGTGGAGAAAGTGGAGGATCATGTGGAGCATTTTAGCTAGGTTAGCTACTTAGCCAATTAATATTGTGCTAGGCTGGATTGGCTAGATCCATTTTCGAACACCTTGTAAATGAAAATTGACCCTATCTCTACCCGAGTTTTTTTTATTTTTATATTTTTTCGAGTTTAAATTTAAATAAATAGATTCCCGGTGAAAAGATTTACAAAAGTAGGCGCCCACTGCCTTCTCAGAGGGTTGCAGCCCTCTCAGAGGGCGGGTACGGGTGCTAACCGCCCCCTGAGAGGGCGGTAGGCCTAACCGCCCCCTTAGAGGGCGGCAAGAGGGGCTAACCACCCTCTCAGGGGGCGGTTAGGCCCTGGGGGGCGGTAAGCCCCTAGCCGCCCTCTGAGAGGGCGGTTAGGGGCTTTTTTCATGTGAAATTAATTTTTTCCATTTTATCCTATAAAAATGTATTATTTTTGTAATTGAAGAAAAAAAAGAAGGGGTGTAAGAAAATTAAGAAATTAAATTTGGAGTAGGTTATGTAATAACGGGAGGAAAAAATCAGTAATTAGCAGTTGCAGCATTTTACGTGGGTATGGGGTGCGAACGAGGACAAACATAGTATTGAACACATGGTGAAAACATTACAATACACTGTAACCGCGACGACATGATGAGGAAACAAAGGTGGCATGTACGGTTCACACTAAGACCTTATTAGTGCGCCGATCCTAATCATAACATGCCTTAGGGAAGGAAAGTATGTCGGGTTACATTAGGTACTCTCTACTGCATGCATCTAGGATACTTTCCCTTTCGGAGGGCATCGGGACCTGCCGCCTTAGCATGGCGGGCTCTCTCCCGCTTCCGTTCCCTCTCAGCCTCTCGAGCCTGAGCCACGGTACGGTTGTGCACCGCCTTCCTCATGCGCTCTTCTTCCTCCCGCTTGAGACGAAGTTCCTCTTGCTGTTGCTCGTACTCCCGACGTGCGTACGCTTCCTTTCTACAGCTCATGTTCATGTCGACCCACAGCTTCTGTGAGTCATTTTGCTTATTGTCGAGCCACTGAATAAAATCACAGAGCGGTGGAGGGGACTAAACAAATGGAACAAGATGAGCGGTTAGTAAAAGAGGGTGCGTAATCGGAAGAGATGAGGCGGACATCTGTTACCGTACCGGTCGATAACCAGTTGTTGCATTGCGAGGCTTGTCATACTCGTAGTTGGCACACATGAAGAAGCGTAGTCCATAGGTGTATGAGATGTCCTGCGACTCGCGGAGCTTACAAAGGTCACTACATAAGCACATTGGTGGTTCGAGACCTTCAGGTACGGTAGTCCCCCAATGTTTCTTTGGTGGGCTCGATGGAGCTGAGGAAGACATTGCACTTGAGAGATATGAGAAATGAGCGATGCTTCTCCGTAAGGAGGTTTGGCTACTTATAGTTGGGGGAGGCAGGAGCATTGGATTCGCTCTTAAAGAAAGGAATTAGGGCATGGGCGTAGCTGGCGGGAGGAGCATCGGATTCCATCTTGAAGAATGTGACAGTTTTGTCGTTGCCCATGGTCAGAGATTCCACGTTTATTGGTACCCATGTTGTCATTTACTGATTTGAAAAAGCTGGATAGTGTTGTCACATCTTGTTTAAAGCCTGCGGCAGGAGGCATGTGTTGTCAAGTCATGGTTAAAGTTTAGTGGTGTGGTCACTTGTTCATTGAACGTGTCTGAATATGAAATGCATTTACGAAATGCTAAGTTGACCATACAAAGTGAACGTGTCTTAATACATATGAGCACATCACGAAGCGAATACGCATATGTTAGTTACAAAAAATGTAAAATGCTACTCATGCCTCCCTCGTTGCCGTCGTCCGTGCGCCCCATCGTGGTCCCGATGCCGCTGGTTAACCCTCACGTGACCCCTGAAGTAGGTGAGGGGGTCAGGTGGGCCGACGTGTCTGGTAGGCCTAGTAGGGACCACCGGTGTCGAGGGCTCGTGGTGCGTGGGCTGAGTCCGAAGCGGTGCATTGGAAACCTGGGACCGCTGAAGGACGTCGTAGTCAGGTGTGCCCCCGAAGAAGTCACGGACGATGTCGTATGCGGTGTCGGGGCCAGCCTCATCCTCCTGACTAGGGTAGAAGGACTGTGAAGGCTCGGCAGGCGTCCATGTGTACTGGCTGGAGGGGCCTGTGAACAAATAATCACGTTAGATACGAACAATATGGTATTGAAAGTAGTAGTAAAAAATGTATAATTGTACCTGCGTGGTATGACGGTGCAGCAGAAGAAGGCCACACTGACGTGTCGTGGTACGTTGCAGGGGGGTAGGGTGTGGGGCCGCCGAAGACTGAGCCATCTCTACATTTGAAAGACATGTACATTAATACATTGAGAAATAAATACAAGAACAACATACTTCGAATGCAAATTAACCGTACGCGAAATTAACACATATTAAAATGGTACAAAACTAGCTGACCTAGACAACATGTGCATCACCGCCTGCACTTTTGGGACAATATTTGTAAGTGTGACCTACTTCATTGCACTGACTGCATCGCTTAATCCTAGGGCCAGCCTCAGATTCATCCATATCGTTACGAATCCGTCGAGATTGTCTTTGGCCCGGTGCGCTCTTCATCTTTCCCAAATCAGGCACATATATTCTTGAAGGCCCTGGGTTACTTGTAAAAGTGTCAACAATATCGTAACCATACAGCTCCTGGTTCCAGGTGTTCAGTACTTGATCTTTCATGAAATATTATGACACATATTGCCTTGGAAGCATATGGTGCTCCGCGCACGCAGCTATGACATGTGTACAAGGTTTGTGGAGTAATTGTGGCTTCTGACAACTACATATGCATGTCCCACTCCTTAGCACACACTCTTGAACATGCCGCTCACGTCTACCCCCCCTCCGACCCTTATCCCGACACAGGACATTGAACCTGTGCTCTGTTGTGCCCTCTTGATTTGCGCGATGCATGTGGACCTTCCTATTTGCCTTCTCCATGTACTCACATAGCATCCGGTCATAAAGCATACGATTGTCCTCCATTACAACCTTAGCAGCTGCAAACCGATCAATGAAGTACTTGCAGGTGCCATGCAAAATGCCTTCTACAATTCCAACTAGTGGTAGGGACCTCATTCCTCGCATGACCCAGTTATAAACCTCTGCAAGGTTTGTAGTCATTACTCCATACCTGGCACTACCACTGTCGTACAGCAGAGCCCATTTTTCATTGGGCTCATTGCGTATCCACTGTGAAAAGCTCCTAATAGATGAGCCAAATCTCCGTACAATCTGTGGAGTATCGGTTGGGAGCCGACCGAGAGCTATTGGTTCCTCACGGTTAGGTGCGGCCTCCGCAGTTTGTTTAAGAGTCAGTTCATCAAGTCTTGCCCATAATGCATTGAACTTACGTTGTCGGTTCTGACTGCACAACTTCTTGAAGAGCTTCATTAACTCTTTGTTTTTAAACTGTCTGTAGAAGTTCGCACCCATATGGCGCATGCACCACCTGCTTTTGAGATCTGGCCACTGTACTGGTACACCCCGTCGCACGCTACCGTGTTTCATATCCAGCAAAGCCTGCAACAATCCTGCATGTCTATCATGAATGAGACACACATCTGGTCGGTCAAGAACAATTGCATGCTTCACCCGCTCTAGGAACCAATACCAGCTGTCCCCATTCTCACTCTCCACAAACGCAAACCCTAGTGGCAGCACTTGGTTGTTACCGTCGACCCCTATTGCAGACAATATCTACCTTTTGTACTTCCCAGTTAGGAATGTTCCATCTAGGCATATGATGGGTCGGCAATATCTAAATGCTTTGATAGTTGCACCGAATGCAAAGAAAGCACGCTGCAACACTCCTTTTCCGTTGTACTCCACATCAGTAGAGGGGTAATGCTTGATATCATAGTAGCTGCCTGGATTTCTTGCACAAATTGTGGCTAATTGACGAGGTAGATTGTGATACGAATCTTCATATGTACCGAACCTAATCTCAATAGCCTTTTATTTCGCCCTCCATGCCTTCGCATAATTTATTGTTTACTGGAACCTTTGCTCAATAGCACGGATTATTGATCGTGGCTCATACCTTAGGTTGTCCACAATCTCTCCGTACATAACATTTGCAATGAAAGCAAAAGACAGGTTCCGATGAGCGAACTCTATTTCCTCAATATGACAATTATGTTCCTTAACTATTGAGCATTGCCAGTAGTCTGCCCATTTCCCTCTAAATGCGTGTACCCGCCAAGGGCACTCAGGAACCAAGCACTTCACATCGTACTCTCTTTTACTTGATTTAACAATCTTGAATTGCCTACGAAGAGACAACGACCAGAATTTCACAGCATCAATAACTGCCTCTTTTGTAGGGTACATAGCACCCTGTGACACCTCATTCTCATGGTATGGCCACGGTGTCTGGTCAGCCTCGCTAACCACCAACTTCAAAAATTCTTGATCCCGCCACTCTGCAGGAACTGCAGCATTACCCTCCTCATCAGAAGAATCCCCCTCGGCAAGGCCTTCCTCCAACTCTTCATCCTCCAAATCCATATCTTCAATGATGCTAGGGATGTGCTCCCCTTCATCAGCTACACCCATCGGCTGCAGGTCTGGAACATCACCAATCTCCTCTCTGGACCCTACATTAGCCGCCTCTGACTCATCTTCCATTGCCTCACTTGGTCCTGCTACTGCTTCTTCAGAGTTCACCTCATTTTGATCTTTCAGGTATGCCGCAGCTAATAAAACAAGCGGCATGCCACGTTCATAGCATATATCTACATACTGCCTCCAAGTTGATGTGGCTTTGATGGGAACAAGCTCACCAAAGTATCCATGACTAGCACGGCTCAGAACACCTTTCAACTTCAGTTCATATTGCTGCGGATCCAGTTGGAAAAACCGCATGAGCCATTTGCACACCCCCACAATAGTCCTCTCATTAGCCTTACTAAGCCCCTTCATAACATGGCGAAATCTAGAGAGATCTACACCGTTGGGACCGTACATAATTTCACCCTCACCATAATATATCTGAAAAATTAATTTATCTCCCATTCCTGGAAACACCCGCAAACATAACACATGTTAAGACAACAAACTATATTTCTGATTATCGGATAAAATAGTTTTTAAATGCTACCCTAGATTCGCAAATTATCATCTACTGTTGACTCATACGTCCGCATGTACAAGTAATATACTATAAACTATATACTACAAACAACATACTGAAAATAATATACTACAAATAATATACTACAGGTAACAAATTGAAAATAATATACTAAAAATAATATTCTATATTCAACTATTATCGTGCAATTTTCTAACTAAATTTTACAATTTTCTAAACCCTAGATCTAAATATCTAAAATCTATGTCATATACTACTACTGCATTAATTAACAACAATAAAAAGGATAAAAAGATTGACTTGAAATTTTTTTCCAAATCCGCAGCCCAAATGCAGCAGAGCTTCGCCGATCTCTCTTCCTCCCCTCTCCTCTCCTCTCTTCTCCTCTCTCTTCTCAACTTTTCTTTTTTTTCCGAATTTTATGGTTTTTTCTCCAATTTTCGGGATTTTTATAGACTCAGGGCGCAGGGGGCCGGCGCGGGGCGGCGGGCGGGAGGAGCCCTTACCGCCCTCTGAGGGGGCGGTAGGCTGTGGGCACCGAGCGGGAAAGCCTACCGCCCTCTCAGGGGGCGGTTAGCACCCGTACCCACCCTCTGAGAGGGCTGCAGCCCTCTGAGAGGACGGTGGGCGACTACTTTTACAAATCTTTTCATCGAAAATCTATTTATTTAAATTTAAACTCGAAAAAATATAAAAATAAAAAAACTCTCTCTACCCGACCACTAACCGGACCCGTGATCCCCATGGGGCCAAAATTGCACATGCCTCTCGTAGGAACCCGACCCACTCTTATCTATTGTCAGGCCTAGCAGAATCCGAGGAGACGAAGAGTTGTATTGATGTTGCAGGGAAACGGTAGCCACGCTGCTCGGCCTCGGCGCGCGCTCGTGCTGGACAGAAATGCGGCCAGGCCCATCGTCTCTCTTGCCTTGTCAGTCTGGAACTTGGATCACTTTGCAGCTCACCACGGCACGTAATATTCACCAACTCCAGCTCATCTCTCTCTCTCTCTCGTCGCAGGAGCAGAATCAGCAGAACCCATCTTCCTCCACCGCCCATCGGAACCCACCGCCCGCGCCTCACGCCCTCACCTCCTCCTCCTCCCCTTCCAGAGGCCGCCCTGGTAAGTTCTTATAATCCAATCCACCTTGTCTCCTCTAATCTACGAGCAGTTACTCTGATTCCACCCAACCCTTGCCGTCTCCATGGTTAGGATACTCCGCAATTTCTTGAGACGTGATTAATCGCAGTTTTGTTGTCGCCGTAGAGTTCTCGACGCATCTGACCGAATAATTCCGTTCACCGAAAAGTTCCGTTCCTTGTATGCGATTAGGTTGAAATGTCGTAATCTTCATGCGACTGCCGTACATGCCCGTGATCTTCATTGGTAGGGTTGTCAATGTCATGATCATCACGTAATCGCGGTTTAGACGGAGACGAAGGTAAAGCGGGAAATAAACAGTCATCGCCACGGTCTTGTTCTACCATTTTTCAATTGTTTAGGACCTGGTGGGTCCCGATTACTCCAAATTCCCCTTCAACTAACTCAATTATACGCTAACATGACTTTTTCTCTACAGTTGTCGAGTCTTGGATTTTGATGATCCCTTATTTGCTCATAATTCACAGTATACCACTTATTTCCTGCTAATACCTGCTACTTCTCGGGAAAAGATTGTTAACTCCTCCAATTTGGTTATTCACGCAGATGGATCCTTTTGAATCAGAGGGTGACTCCAGGAAATCCAATAAGCCTAAATGTATTCGCCTCTTTCTTTCCCCTTCCTCCCTTGTATTTTTGTTATGCCTTACAAATGCATGCTGTGTTATCTTAAGAATTTTTGGATTAAATATTATTTGAATAAATTGACAAGTGCAGCATAATACGGACATAAGACTGGCTCTTTCTGTGTGCAGATTCTAAGTTTACACAACAGGAGCTTCCAGCATGCAAACCACTTGTGACTCCTGGAATTGTAACTAGCTATCCCACTCACCATTTTTTTTTTACCATTTTCAAATATATGTTTGCTGTAGTATCTGACAAATTTATGAATACCTTTCATGTGATGATATATTGTTATGCATAGGTCATTTCTGCCTTCTCGCTAATTGGCATCCTATTTGTCCCTATTGGTCTTGCGTCGCTTTCTGCATCACAAAAGGTAAATCGAAATATGTTTCGACCACATTCTTTGTATTTGTGATTTTATATGGTGCATTTATTTATTCTGTTACTTGACTGCAATATAGATTGTCAAGCTGATAGATAGATACGATACAAGCTGTGTGCCTGTGGCTGACAAGGTTGGGTTCATTCAGAATTCCAAGACTGTCAAATCATGCACAGGAACACTAACTGTGAGTATGACAGAAAAAGTTGGATTTAGTTGAGGCGGTAAGTGTGATGGATTGCCCTTATTTATTGCTCATGCTGTTAAGATGCTGTCTTAGATCTTTTTAGCTCACCAAAATTTTATAAGAAATAGCTGGTTATTGAATGCTTTTTAGGTGCCAAAGCATATGAAGAGCACAATCCACATATATTATCAGATTGGTGACTTCTATCAGAACCATCAACGGTATATTCTTGAATCAAATATTCTATTAAAAAATTATTGCTTTCATTTTTGGATAAGCTACTTTTTTACAAGAAATATGGAAATATTTTTTCACCTTTGGATGATCCCAAGATATTTTGCTTTTTTATGTGATACTGTTGAATTAAATACCATGTATACGTTTATCTACCACATTAGGCATTACCGGGCATGTATTGACTTTCATGGTGTCATGCCAGTACAAATCATGCTGACAATCAGACCTTTTTTTCGTCTCATTTTTTCGTAGGTATGTGAAAAGTCGCAGTGATAAACAGTTGCGGTATAAAGAGGCTGCACACTTGACAAAAGATTGTGAGCCTGAAGGTAATAGTGCTGATGGTTCTCCGATTGTTCCATGTGGCCTCATTGCTTGGAGTTTGTACAATGATACATATACAGTTTCGATCAACAAGAAGGCTGTTGAAGTGAATAAATAGGATATAGCTTGGCAGAGCGACAAGAATAAGAAATTCGGCAGTGATGTTTATCCCAGTAATTTTCAGAAGGGGAATCATATAGGTGGTGTTAAGCTAAATGAGAGCATACCAGTATGTGAGATAGTTCCTCTATCTTCAACATTGAATATTTTCACCACCTCCATTTCATATATTTTCTTCTAGATTTTGTTCTAATTAAAATATTTGCCTTTCCATTTTTCTCTGTGATAATTGTTTAGTTGAGTGAGCAAGAAGATCTCATTGTTTGGATGAGAACTGCTGCCCTCCCAACTTTCAGAAAGCTTTACGGCATAATTGAGACAGATATTGTGGCAAATGATCAAATAACAGTGGTTATACAGAACAACTATAATACTTATAGTTTTGGAGGGTCGAAAACATTGGTCCTTTCAACTACATCTTGGATTGGAGGCAAAAACAACTTCATTGGTATTGCATATCTGACTATAGGTGTCTTGTGCCTTTTCCTTGCAGTGGTCTTCATAGTTCTCTACATGGTTAAGCCAAGGTACATTATGTTGTTGCCAGCATAATGCTTGCTACTATATCGTATTGGACATAGACATACCCTTTCTTAGACATGTTTTGAAGTTTTCAACCCTCTCACATCCCAAGAGCCTCTGTTATTATTCTGCCACTTGAATGTATTTCTTAATTCTGTCACTTGTCTGATTAGATTAAGTCAAAGCAGTTATCAATTCTGTTAATGTCGATAGAAAATCATAAACATGAATTGCCCTCTTGAACATGCTATATTATGCAAATGGTTGTAAGTTCTATTTTTTTTAAACCAAGTTGTAAGTTCTAATTGTTGCAGGAAGCAAATTTACATTTGATTCTTTTCAGGACTCTTGGAGACCCCTCATATTTGTCATGGAATAGAGATTCCATGGACTATCCAGACTAATACAATGGAATCTTTTATTGATGAGAATAGTAGAGCATTTTAATGGGTAAATATCGTGCACGTGTATATCTGGTTGTTTATTCTTATTCCTACTCAATTTCTTTGCAATAAGCTCATAGGCATGAGAATACTATTTACTTTAGAGCCATAATAATATAATAATGATGGAAACTGTATTGTACTAATTTTACCTGGCAATGCAAGATTTGTTCCTGAGTAAATTAACTAAAATATAATTATTGTTGCAAATTACTCTCAATTCTTATTCCAGCTCTTATTTCATAATTCCCTATCTGTATCACACAAAGCTAGTGCCTCCAAGTGGCTAATATTATTTCTGATCATGTGAAGTCTGATGAGCTGAAGTTATCCTGTCTTCTGTGATTTGTCTGCTTGTAACCTAAATACTGTGACTTATCATTAACTTAACTGTACAAACAGTTCGTACATTAATCTTATAAAAAATGTAGGATGGATCATTCAAGAAAATATAAATACAAATGCAGATATGATATTGGGTTATTGGATAATTACATCAAATCCTTTAACTTGGATAACTTGGTATTGGTTTTTAATCACTTATTGAATGATCAACAGATCAAATAACCATTGCTGCTCAATAATTTTTCTTTTGAAGAAAATTCAATGTATCTTATCAACTGTGCAATCTAATCCTTTGAACGAACACTTTTGTTCAAACCAATTTGTCAGTGGCCTAGAACACTTCTACCAATCAGTTGCCATTGTTTGCGAGCACAGTAGCTTGAAAGGTTCGTCATATTTTTCTTTTCGAGAACTGAAAGTTCTTCATGTTCATTTTGCTTCATCATTGGCAGGGCAAGATTGTAGGCTCCATGGGTGTGGATATGCTCCTAGTGCACATTTCAGGGCCAATTTCTGTGACCCCTTCATCCTGCGTAATTATAGTTTTGCTGATCAATAACCTTGTTCTGGATATGTCACTAGTTAATTAAATGAAGAAGGCAGCATGGAGAGAAGGCAACCCGTACCTTTGCAAGGTTTCTGAAGTAAATTGTTGTGTAGTTCCCTGTTGGGAAGAAAACTTCTATTAGATCTGCAAGAACCAACTGGGGCTGGGAGATAGCTCCATCGTACCAATCTTTAGGAAAAAAAAGGGAAAATCCATTAGACCATTATATAGGTAAAAGGTATGACATTCGAGTTTGAGCATGGTTATTTTGCTGATTAAAACAGAATGAGAAAAATAAAAGAGCAACAGACCCGCTTATTTTCTTGAGCATAGAAAAAAGAGGATAACTTCCATTACCAAGTGTCCTGGAATCTCCGATTCGTTTGTCAAATCTCCATATTCTGTGGTTCGCCACAAAACTAAAACAACAGTCGTGGCTAACATTAATATTCTCCAAAAATGTGGATAGTTTGTATTCTGCAGGCTCTGAAGAATGTGTCTGATCTATGACCACGTCCACTGTCTGGATTATACATGAACCAAGCTTGAAGTTAGATGCTAAACAAGTTTGGAGTCATTAAAAAATCTGTCAAGTAATAGAACATTTGTGTTTCAAAGAAATTGTTTATTTGATATAGTCAATTAAGTTTATTTTGAGTTTTAACTATGTTAGAGTGAACCTCTTTCTGTCCAAAAGAAAGAATGGGTCTTTTGTGCATCATCTGAAACAGTGAGCTGGTCGACTTCTAACAGTACGAGGTTCAATATTAGAATCCATACGATTAATACTCACACAAAGAATAGCATGAAAGTTGTCCATATCCTCTGGATCTGAACTATTAAATCTCTTATTTGTAATAGTTGCGTCAACAATTTCTGCTCCTGCATCTGTGAGATACTGCTCATGAAACCAAACATGCATGTCAGTTACCCACATTAATTTTGTTTATTTGATAAATTTAGTCTGCAACTGCTGCAAGCCTGAAATAGAAAGCGAAGTTACCTGTAATTGGTAACTTTCTTTGACAAATGTCCACATTCCCTACAGTGGTAGATGGAGCAGGTTTGATGAGCATTATTAAGCATGATTTATTCTAAAATTTGCTTAAATGGACAAGAAATTTACGGTTTTATTGGTGTGGAGTTGCATACCTGTGTGTATTCAATCCATGCTACTATAGGCTTGAATCTTGTGCTAAGGTTTGCAGCTGCTTTTTTTAAGCATAAATAGTTTGCCTTTATCTGCATTGGCATGCTAGAGCGATGAGATAAATAGTCTGCAGGTCCTTGTACAAATTGCAGAAACTCTAGTACTCAAATAATTTGGCAATATTAGTTAAACCGCTGTTGATTGTGGTAATATTAGTGAGCTAATAAAACATCACTTTCTTGCATAATCATTCCAATTCAAATAGAGTTATATTTGGTGGTCTTAACTGCATCATATACAGAATTAGCCCTGTCTTCGGAGTTTGTGAAAGTTCCCAAGTACTTGATCCATTCAGCGCTCTTGAGAGTGAACCATCAGAGACAGAATATTAGTTCTAGGTATACATAACCATCTAAACATTCCAAATGAGGCTCAGATTCCAGTTATTGCTTTACCTGCAATGGTGTATCCTCCTCTAAGGGCACAAATGCTGCAAAGTTGCAACCTTTATCTTCATCTATATTGTTCATGAAATGTGCACTAAACTGCGTGAGTTTCTGTGCATCGGTCCTATCCACAAGTTGTATATTTCCACCTGTATAAGATTGGAGCACACACGGAGAAGCAACTTGATTTGATGTTATTCCCTTCAGGTTTTCTAGCACTCCGAGTAGCTGCATACATGTCGAAAGTAATCACGAGCTGAATGTAATAGAACATTATAAGTGTAAAGCATTTATTTCTGCAAGCCCGGCTCTTTTTTCTCCCAGATTTCTGTTGCTGCTGTTGTTTCATTGTAGAAGAGGGTGATGTTTTGTTGAATATTCTGATATTTGTACGTCTGAGTTATTCATTTTTTGGGATTTTTCTTTCTAGGCAGAAGGATCCCTTGGACTATCATCACAGTTTGTGTCCTGCATTGCTCACCTCAAAGAATGACACTGCAGACAAAGGTGGAAACAACATTAATCCGATCAGTCACGGATGACATGTATAGGAAAAAAAGAGGCAGTTGAAAATACTTGGAAACAAACTTGACCCACTTATTCATTTGAAGGAAAGAAAGCACAGGGTGAGCTTTCCTGTACTTATATATTTACCTTGGCGCTACTCGAATGAAACTGATGATAACAAGTGAATACATTGGACGTGAAAAGTTCAGAAAAAAATATTTCTGTGTTTGTCTGAATAATTTACCACAGCTTCAGCTTGGCATGTACTACTAGCTGTACGTTATCAATCTTACAGTGTGTGTTTCAAGGAGCTGTTTGGAAGAAGGGGTTGCTCAATTTTGCATAAGCACGTGCTACTACACTACTACTGCTACTACCTGGAGAAGCCGTTGTGTCGATGGAGAAGTTGGCGAGAGGGATAACGAACGACTTGATCCTCCCCGTGCAATACTTTGTCTTCGACGCCATCTTCGACATGTTCTGTACACACATGCACACTTCTCATACTTTTTACTCAGCGAATTAATAATAACAACAAAAAAAATACAAGGCTGCAACTCGAAAATGCTGGCGGCGGGGTGGTGGCGAGAACTCGAGTGTGTACCTGCATGAGAAGGTAGCTCTTGCCATCGCCGGCGTTCTTGATGACCTTGAAGCCCTGTCCGTAGTATATCTGAAACATCCTCGCGGCCTCCACCCTGGAGACCGGCCCGGCCACCACCGGCGCCGCCGCGGCCTTGGGCTTCTCTGCCGTGGCCGCGGCCGCGGCCGCGGCCGCTGCAGCGCGCGTCCACGGCGAGAGCACCTGCCACAGCGCCGCCCAGAGCAGCACCGCCTGCAGGAAGCTGCAAGCAGCAGCCATTTCCCTCATCGGTCGCTCGATTCTTCGAGCTTGTGAAGAAGGGTCGGGAGGAAGTAAGAGAGCCCGTGAGCGTGCCGCCGAGCCAGACAGACAGGGCGTACGTTGGGAGCCTCTCTTTGTCACGGCTCGGGATTGGTAGGATTCCTGTGATTCTGTGAAGCGGTCGGATGCATGAGTTGGCGGGCAACGCATGTGCTGCCGCTGTCGCACTGCAAATTTGCTGCGACGCGTGCAATGGATGGATTGTTGCGTTTTGGTCAGTAGCACAAACGAACCAGACCATCTATGGCCTGGAGGCGGTTGTACCATACCCACTAGAGATCAAATTTCAGGTTTATTAAATTCTTTAGTTATAGATGATGTTTCCACCGACAGTGAGATATATATGATGAGTTTGTTAATCTTCAAACTCTATATCTCTAATCTTCAGTAATCGCTAAGTGAATATATATATATGGTGCGTGTTGTCCTAAGGTTTCTAAGAAAAAAGTAGCACGAACTACCAGTCACCCCTGCAGTTTGCCAAAAATATTGGGAATCCGTGGGGCGCACAACCCACACCAGGCCAGGGCCCGTATTTTCACCTCATTCCAGCCCATACCTTTGCGATCCCATCAGGCGGCGTCCGGCCCATGTTCCCCGGCGCCATCTGGCCTCTTCCTCCTCTCCCCGTCTCTCCCCGTCCATTGCCCAGGCGCACCGCACGAGACCAACGGGAGCCGACGGACCTAAACCCTAGGTGGCGGCGCGGCGCGGCGCTGCGAGGGATTTGCGGCGGGCGGGCGGAGCATCGCCTCGCGGCCGGAAATCAGCGACCGGTGGTCTGGCAGCCTGCAAACAGGCGGCTGCGGGTGCAGAGCTCTAGAGCAGGCGGCGACCGGCCACTCAGCCAGGACCCAGGACCAGGTACATGACTCTTCCCCAGTTCCTCCATCTAGTGATTCGGCCTTTGCGTGAATCGATGGAGTTCCCTCGATAGTTGCACGTTTGGTGTGGAATCCTAGCAAATCTGCGAATTAGTTGTTGTGATGTCAAAACTGGGCACGTCCAAAGGAGGTGGTTAAGTCTGAACTCAAGTGTGGTACATGCCTAATTACAGTAGTTGAGGCAATACTGACAGTGACATAGACCCATAGTTCGGTTCATTTGTGGTAAGTATAAGGTAGATGTTTGGTGGCACTGACTCTTCTGTTAGATCAGGTGCAGAATTTAGCTGAGGCAATTGGCAAAAGCTTGCTCTTTGCTGTTGTTGTTTCAGCTGGCCGTCATGGATATTGTAGGGTGACCATGGATTTGGATCTCGTGCTGTTGTGTAATTGTGTGGTCTGTAGGCTGGTCACTGGTTCGCTGGTAGCAACAAGAGGACTGCATTTAGCTTGTTTTACTGTTTAGGTTTCTTTGTTCTTGACTCACTTGTGTGCATTGTGGAACCTTTTCATTCATTTGTAATTGGGTCACTCCCATGTCTCAGCATAAAAAAACTCATTTTGCCTTCTGAATCCTGATGTGCTAAGAAAATACTTGTTTGTTGTTGTTTGATTGAAAATTTAGCTACCGCGGTTGGAAAAAGTGCAGTGATATTTAGCATAAAGTTAGATATTTTGCAACGCCTCTTCTGTTATGTTTGACATTTAACAGTAGAAGCTGGTAGAACTTGTTTTTTCATGGCTAGTTACTTGATTCTTTCCCTTCATGATGATGATATTCATCCCCCCCCCCCCTGATCCATTGCTTGGATTAAATCTTCTCTCTTGTTTTTTTGCGCTTTTGCTACGGTTGACGGGTCAGTATAACAAATTTGCAGTTGTATATAGTTTTGGGCATTCACTTACATTCTTGTATGGGTTATGTTATAGCTGTATCACGAAATAAGAAACCTAATTTACCTGACCTTTAGATAATATATGCTCCTTTTTTTTGTCATAGCACTGTGCTGATCTCGGTTATTGGATCCATCAAATTGTGAAATGCTTGCCAAAGGGAGGAAAGTAGCTGGAAGGGGTGGAGAAATGTCTGCACATTATGCATTTGGACCGCAGGAAGATGATGCGATTATTAAACACAGGCTTCTGACTAGGACGACAACTACCAGGGGTGAACCGCCGCTAAAGAAGCTTCAGAAGAAGTTCATGTCCTTTGCCACTGAGGTTGAGAAGGACACAGATAACCTAAGTGACACTGAGAGACTGTACAAGGCCTTCCTACAGGAAATTAACACTTTTGAGCTGCCTCTTCAGAAAAGCAAGGCTGTTGTTGATGCAAACATTAGGGAGAAGGAGAGCTTCAATGAGCTGCAGATTGAGATCGAGAGACAAATCTTGCAAGCTCAGACTGATATTGAGGATCTTAAGAAGCAACTTGAGAAGAGCAAGATCGAGAGGCAGCACAAGGAGGAGTGTGAAGCAATCCGAAAGATGATTTCTTTGCAGCCTCCACGGTCAGAAACTGAGAAACTTATTGCGGATCTTGAGAAGGAGATTGGTGATTTGGAGGCCGAAAATGTAGCATGCATAAGGACTTTGGAACTAAGGAAGAAGCAGTTTGCTCTTCTTCTGCATGTGGTGAGTCTGCACTCAATATTATTCTCCTGTCATAATTGTGTTTTTTCCATGTATCTAATAGTGGCGGATATGAATAGTATGCTCGATTGAAATTGTTAAGGTACTAGCTTCAAATATGATGCTTTATGAAATCCAGGTTCTGCTATCTACATATACATATAGCAGTATCTAATTCAGCCTTCTGTAAGTAGATTGATCTACGAATATCTATTCATATGTTTGTACCTTTTACAGGTTGAGGAATTGCAGATCTCGATTGAAGATGAGCAAAGGAGTATAGCAGATGAGCTGAGAGCCGCCGCCGAAGAGCAGAAGATGAGCATAGAAGAAGGCAGCGGTGGTGCCTCAGATGCCATGGCTATAGACTGATCAGCAATCCTAGTACATGTGTATCTCATACCCTGCTTGCTCAAATGCGCTACATGGTTTTTTTGGACAATATGGAATCGTAACAACTTGGTGGCATTTTTTTGGGGGTAATGTATGTCTATCTTGCAAATCCAATCGTATGCTGCCTGTAATCAATTGTAGAAGTGTTTCATTGTACTATGAAGAAAAGTATACATTGTTGTGTAACACATGCAGCTCTCCATGTTCAGATATACTCGCCAGTGTTTTGTTAACTCTTCAGTGTTGATGTACACTGACTAATCTGCTTCATTATCATTCTGGTAGAATACATGCATCTATCTTCAGTATTGAGACGACTTTCTGAGAATATTTTTTCTTTACGACAATAAAGGTGGTTTATGAAATATTTTTTAGCCTAAAATAACTACCACTAAATTGGTCGTCTCAAGTATACCATATTTGCTTACCAAGCTCAGTTTTGTTCATGGTGAACTGACAATTTTGGTTTGTATAGCACACGAAATTGATTGACTAGAAAGATGTATCGCACTTGAAATGTAGAGGATTATGAAATGACACTGCCATGACGAATTGTGCTAAACATCGTGTATTGATGTGTGTTTGCACTTACAAGTCATAAACAATATTTTGACATACAACAGGGTTATACTTCAGACGTCAATACACGGACGAACAAATAATGGTTACATTCTCCAGTTATACACCGGTTAATTAATTTATGCACGAAGATTATGCATCTCCATGCACCAGGCACCTGATACCGAGTTTGTAGCATAATAAGAGACGTATTTTTACACGAAAGTCATGAGAAAAGACCTTTCAGTGACCTTTCAGTGATTGCACCCTGGACTGCGGATGGCCAATGCAGATGCCAGAAATGCCCATTTCCCACTAAAAAACATGCTGGAAATGCCTTTGCTCCCCTTGGAGTGTGGAAGAAGCCACACACTGCTTCCATCACAACCGGATCCCGTCTTCATCAATTTCTTCGCCTTCTTCTTGACCAACTCTTGCTCGGTAGTAGGGCCTGTGACTTCTTTTGGTGTTAAAAGGAGTGACACAATCTGCAGCAACTCCCTCACTGATGATGTACCTTTGCTGCCTAAGGACCTTTGGTATGATGACGGCTTGGTCAGGAATTTGTCGCTGATGAGTGCCTTGAACTTGCTAAAAATGGAAACCCTGCCACTAACTTTGGCCGGAACACTAATGGGGAAATGGAACTTCTCGGTCGCCTTGCTGACGTCGCTTGCTACAGGATTCAAGTGGAAGCTGACCTTCTTCGATGGCTCAACGCGGTGGAAGAATGTCTTCGCCACGCCGACCCTTGAGACGAAGAGCCCGTGCTTGACGTCAACCTTCTCGTATAGGTCGAAGGATGCGTTAGGGTTGACGTCATCGAAGCCAATAGCAAAGTCGTCAGGTTGAGATTGCGAGAAGATGGGGGCAGTGTCTAGGCCGCCTGCGTCAGTGGGATCGGTCAGGTGACCGGCTTCTCCTGCAATCTAGCTCTAAGTTAGCGCATGCATGAATGTCTGTGTTACAGATTTACAGTGCCCTTGCTAAGAGATGAATTACTTCAAGTGGAGCGCATGTTGCACCAAAAGATTTACATACCTGAATTGTCAGCAATGTCTGTTATGGGATATTGTGTGATGCATTCTGCTGGATTGCTCTCATCTCCTTCTACAACAATCTGCTTGAGAAAGTTGAAACATGTAAATACCAGCCTCCCATAATTAATATTAAGAAGGTGAGAGGATATGAGCATATACATGCACGTATGCGATTATCATATGGAGTCGATTAATTACCTCTCCTAGGTCATTGTTGTGCAACCTCACTCCTCTAAGGTTCTCCACTTGCTTCTTCTCTTCCTTGATGAGCTCCTGCTCCATGTCAGCGATCTCAACCAACCTAGCTGATTCACCAACATGGACCGACTTTGAGGCGAATCCTGCAGACGTGCCAATGCAGCCCATATGGTAGAAATTGTCGGCCTCCTCTTTTGCCTTGACCCCGAGCTCAACGAGGGTGGACAGCTCGTTGATGTAATTGGTGCCGGCGATGCTTGTGCCGGCACCTGGCCACATTTCTGAAAGGTGGCTGCTGCTTGAGCCTTTGATTAGCTCCTGAGAGGCCGATCCGACAGAGAGGAACTCCTGAAGAATGTCAACCTCGTTGGGGTTACTGCGGAGTACGCTCGTCTTTGTGTCGAGGCTGACGTCCTGTGGGAAGTCCTCTACCTCCAGGGCAGGCAAGGAGAGCCTGTGCTGCAGCCTTGCACACTCCAGCGCAACATCCACCTGCATCGTATATATATATGATGCACCAGTAAGCACTTTAAGTATTCTTTGTCCGTATTATATTACTACTGAAACACTAGCATTTCTTCCTCTTCACATACCTTAGATGGGAGGCACGAGAAGCTGGAAGAAGCTGGATTCATGAAGAATGGATTGGTGGCATTAAAGGCGTCTTCGCTCAGGAACTGCATCCATTTGCCATCCTCATGAGACGCACTCATCTGCATCCCGAACCCACCATGCATGGAGTCCATTGGCGCCTCTGTCGGAAACGAGAAACTGCTGCTCTCAAAGTCATCACCTCTAACGTCACTGGACAAGTCCTGAGTTGGGGAGCGGTCGACACTGCTTGGCATCCACTGAGGTTGCTCGACGTGGTGTACTGCGCCGTAATGTTCTATGATCTTTGGCCCGGGCGCTGTCTTCTTGAACACTCGGCACAATGCGTACGCGTCCTGTGAACACAGAAAAGCAAAGAGTTCATACATGTCAGAGAGGTCTAATTAAGCTATATCAGTCTTACTTAGTGTGTTGCTTCATACTATCTAGGTTTAGGGATACAAGAAAATAAGATGTCGACAACACATGTAGAACATCACATATGAGTAGTGTTCATGGTTTCCAGAAGTAAGTAAATAGATTTATGCATTTGTAGTAATGTAGCACCTGTAAGCCAGTGTCAGTCTCGCATTCTCTCTCGTCAAGGCGGTACTCATGCATGACCCAGTCAGTTCGAGAACCATGTGGAGCGCGGCCACGGTAGTACACCAAGGTCTTCTTCATACCAACCGGACGGCTATGCGAATTCACTTTTCTGTCCTTCCCAGTTGCCTTCCAGTATCCAGATTTTGTTGCACGGTTTGTCCTTGACCCATTCGGGTACTTGCGATCTCGAGGGCTGAAGAAGTACCATTCAAGGTCTTTGCTCGGAAGAAAGGATTTTTCTGAACATTATATTAAGAGAGATGTCATACAAAAAACATACAGCACAAATGCTACAATTTTATATGTCTATGTGATAATCATTATTAGACCACTCCCAATGCTAATTTCTTAGATATTAATTAGATGCTCACCTATGCAAAAAGATGATGTGGTGAGTAATTTAAAGATGAAAGAGAATGAGCTTATTTATTATGGAAGAAACTAGCTCTTTGAGCAATCTTAAGTGATTATGAGATAATAAATTATTTTGAGAGACTTTAAGAAACTAGCAATACACATACATCTATTGGAAGCTTGCTTCTTAACATCAATTTTTTATTCTCTCTTTTCTTAGACATCACCTAAGGAACAAAGTATTGGGAGTGACCTTAGAGCTAACTGTAGTACTCAAAGATTAACCATGATAGACTATCGTAGTTGAAAAAAAAATTTAGACCAAGATCACTTTATATCTTGGAGGCTGTGCACTTTTGTTCATCTTCTTGACTTATGTCCATCTCTCAAGTCCCTTTCTTAATCTCTTGCTTTATTTTTGCCATTCAAAGAAGATAAAAGAATCATCTTTATTTCTCTTTTCGTTCCTTGTTTTTTCAGCACTCATTTAATACAATGCTACAAGTAATTTTTAGTGAACTGACAAGCTTGAAAGCGAACAACAAGTGGATAAAGAAAATACATCTTTTCTTCAAATCTATGTGTGATTGTGACATATGGTCCAAAATATATAAGCTTTAGCTTTGTTGTTACTGGGATAAAGGATTTGTTTTCCCTTTCAAGTAGCTCAATGCATGAACATAGATATATATCTACGTGGTCTTACACTTGGCAGAATTTTGTCGTGCCTTATGGTTTTTTCAACAAAAAAGAGCAAGATCTATCTATATTCCTCCTTTCGGTGCACATAAAATGTTGGAAAGTAAAAAAAACAATTTCATAGTATGGTTAATCTTGTTTTAATTCAAAGCTAGAATGTTGGAATGTGGCTTTTATAAACATGTTCCCTTTCTTTTTTGAAAAACAGAAACAAAGCCAAATATGCTTCAATCAACTAGCAATTGGAATGCTATCAAAATACTGAATAAAATAAATATATATTTCTTTCATGAAGAATACGCTAAAATAAATACATAACGCCAACATATTTATATTTAGTTGCAATTTGCAGGAGCTAGTGATACATGTCAACTATAGTAGCTCGGTGAAGTGCCCATCAAGAAGGGAACATGGGGTTATTCTTTCCTCAAGAGCAGGGATTGCAGTTTCTTGGGAGAGAATAATAGTATAAGAATTGAATAAGATTGCTTAGAGTCTGCACAGCATGGCATCCAATATAAATACTGGAGCTATATATGTATGCACTTTCTGTGGAGGAAAAAATGTAGGATGTTCAAACCCTATCCAATGCAAATACAGTAATTAATCACACTAGAATTATAACCATTTTAGATAATTGAATGTGTTCCATACCTATACTACTTAGGAATATTGCTTATGTCTCATTCAAAGCAGATAATGAAGTTAAGAATACATATCAAGTAAACCATGATGAGATAATGCTAATTTCAATCATCAAGAGTCAATATGAACATCGAGGTCAATAGAAGAAGAAAATAATATGTATACCTGGCAAATCCCAGGGCTCGCACTTGTAGAGATCAACCTCCGGAATGATTTCGAGCTCTATCTGTCGCCCGTTGATCTTCCTCTTAAGGTAGTAGATGATGAGTTCCTCATCAGTGGGGTGGAACCTGAAACCAGGAGGCAAACTGACGGGTGCCATTGCTTTCCCTGCCCTTTCTCTCAAAACTATCACAGCAAAAGTATGCTTAATTGGAGTTCGGAAGGCAGCTGGCAAGGCTATCCGAAGGAAAAATGTGGACAGCCACACCAACCTTGATCACTAGCTATACGAATGAATGATCAGCTACAATGTACAAAACCTGAGGCATGAAATAACACAAAGATGTAAGTTGCAGAAAATTAACCAAGATCGTTGCATATGTAATTAAGAGGTGCATCAGTAGAGAGGATAGGAGGAACAGGGAGGAGACCTTGGTGCTATTGGCTAATGGCAGATGCAGCGAAGGAAGAGGAGGGAGGGAAAGGGGGAGGGGAGGGACTGTGGCTTTATAGCAAAGTTTGAGGGACTATTTTATGTTAGGCTTCTTCTCGTCTTTCACATGAAGCTATATAGCTCTCTCTGTCTCTCCCCCGTCCCTTTGGCTTTTGCTTTCTGTTGTGTCTTGTGTCAATTAGCTTTATAACGGTGAATTGAAATATCCCAACCTTCTCTTCTGGTCTTTGGCTGCCAAAGCGAGGGGGGTGTAGCTGCAGGATTGTAAGTTTGCTATTGGCTGCTTTGTGGGCCACCAGGGGAGTGCCTAGTCAGCTCCCGTTGGAAAAGGGTGAGGAACCTAAGGTTGGTACTCGATTCCCGCGCGTTTCCCCCCGCGAGACTCCTCCTTCCCTTTGACGTTTACGTCACGTTCACACACGCTCCCCCATGTAGATTTTGCCGGGACCCCGCGCGCCTCGATGTGTGTGCCTGCGTGATTAGCAGCTAATCCATGCACTATACTCTAATACTTTGCCACGAGTGATTAACTGTCTCTCAACTGAGTAGCAACTCCGGGCTAAAGTTTACCTGTTCTTCTGTTCTGGGTATTCGAGAGTGAACACCGATTTGGCAATCCTCGCTGATCGCCGTGATGGCTGCATGCATGCCGACAGTAATTCTGGTCACCTGCCAAAACAATGTCAAGAGAAAAGTCAGTATCGCTTAGTTCCAGACGAACTCACGAATGCCAGCAGAATATGAGTATTTTGTCAAAGAGCATTATGAAGAATATGACTGCATGTAAGAACGATATGTGAAAGTCAAGCTACGACAGTTGAATCGTTCGTAAAAGGTTCTGACTACAAATAGCTGGTTCACTAGTGAAATCTACTTCTCAGAAAACTAGTTCTGACTAGAAATAGCCGGTTCATCAGTGAAATCTACTTTCCAAAAAACTAGTTCAGCAATTGGTTCACCACTGAAATTTCATTTGTTGCCATAGGTGCTCAGCTCTAACAAAAATGCAATGCCCATGAGATGAAAGTTTTAGATGACACAGTTGTTCACCTCAGTTTCCAACTCACATGCGTAGCTACCAGTAATAGTACGACATGCATGCTCAGGTAATTATGTTGCTAACTCGAATTCAAGCATTGGAACCAGCGTCACCAGAAACCCAGAAGCCTAAAAAATACTCCATTGTGCTCACCGTCCACACTGGAAGGACTGAAAAGGCTTCTGTTGGAGTTAGCGAGCAACCAAAACGACTTTATTCACATCTAACTCACACTTATTTCATTTTACTGAATTTGGAGGTAAAATAGCATCTCCACAAACCACCGTCCTTTACCGAAGTCGGCAGGAACAAAGACTAAGAGCTATTTTTCCTCAAAAGATCAAAAAAGAAAACTGGGCCAAATCAGAACATCTGAGCTGAATAAGACGTTTTGTGTTCTCCGGTTGTCGACAACACAACCGATTGGTCGATAATCCAGTTATAACCTCCCAAAAAACCGGTCTCAGTATCCAATGATGGTGACGATCTCTTTCTCGGCAGTCAGCACTCAGCAGTTAACAAAAGGAAAAGGTGCTGCGATAGCCAGACTTTCGACACGTTCCCCTGCTAGGCCTACATGGCAAGTGCAAGAGCTGGGACCCCGGCGCTTTCGAGGCCCCAACTTGCGGCTGCTGATGCATAGCTTGTGGGCCACTTTTCCTTTTTATCAATCCATCCGCTCCAACTGTAGGTTCCTTTCCCCTTTTCGAGTTTATACTTCTCCCCACCTTAAGCTATTCTACATGTACATATACATACCAGAAATATCTATATATAGTGCTGTGCCTATGTGCAATATATATAGCTCTCGTCTCAAAAAAAAAGTGGCATGCAACTCTAACTAGAGTAACCTAATTATAGGACAACCAAATGAAATTACCATCATAATTGAGTATAAGTTACTAGATTCAGATGGCAATGCACTGGATTTTGTTTTATCGTCACACTCAGAAAACAGGCAAAACTATTAGTACTATAAGTTACCTAGTTGCTCAGTTTATTGATAACCGTGCTATTATGATTTGTGGCTCTGATGCAAAAGTTGGATGAAGAAGGTGTACAAGTCGGTCGATCCAACAGCCTAGAGTGAACAGGAAGAGTACAAATGACGCAATTCATTTCAAATTAAAAAGTGCAGTGTATTAATTAGCAATTATGAACTAAATAAAATGATAAAGTACGATTAGCCAGCTCGATTCATATGGAGGCTCAGATCTCCACAACTTCACATGTCTTTTAAGGAATGCAGGCAGAAAAAGGGAGATTTTAGTTCACCTGGACCCAGCAAATCAGCTCATGTATCGTCACAATGATGCCAGAGACAAAAATTGCGTACTGATCAAAGTAATGATTACAGTCTCACTACTATAGAACAGATCATAAGTAACGTCTCATCAGTGTCGATTCGAGCGTAATCCATACTATTGATATATCAATACCGGTTCTTAAACTCTCACATGCGAACCACGATTGAGGCGCCACGAACTGGCCCTGATAGTGCTTATCAGTGTCGGTTCTTGACGTCTCAATTATTACTCGCGAACAGGAGTTTTATCAGTGCCGATAGGAAGTAGAACCGGCACTGATATCTCTGTTATATGTATATCCAACACATAGCCGTTCTTCTCGTTTGCTCCATTCAGTCTGACGTCACTCCTCCTCCCCGACCATCACCTCTTCCCCGTCCGTAGCCTCCTCGTCGCACGTCGGCTCGTCACCTCCTCATCCTCGCCCTCGTCATGCGTTGGCCCACCGCCTCCTCCTCCTCCTCACGCGTCGACCCACCGCCGCCTCCTCGACGTCCCCACGGCGAGCAGCAGTGGCAGTGGAGGTGGAGGGCGTAGATCTAGGCAGCGTGGAGGCGGCCGCTCCATCCTATCCGGCCGCCCAGGTACGGATGACCACCCTCGTACTCCCAGCCTCTAGATCCTCAACGGCGTATCCCTTTCTACCCGGAAGGGCCACGAAACACCTGTGTTAGTTCTCAAATTCAAGTTAGCAAATTGTAGTTAGCAAATTATAGTTAGCAATTTTAGTTAGCCAATTTAGATCCTAAAATTAGATATGTATTTTAGTTCAAAATATATTGGCTTATTATTAGATGTGTATGTCATGATATTAGATGTGTATCGCTATATTGGTATTTTAGATGTTACTATCACTTCCCAGTGAGTAACTAGTTTGGTACTTCCTTGTTCTACAATTGATGGTTTAACATAATTACGAGATTATCCACGTGTACCGACTGATATGGCATTGATGTTTTAGATACACCTGCATGCTCAGAGATGAAAATATCTTTGCTATAAATTACAAGAAGGTCAGTTAATATTGCAGCTTGCAGTTAACAAATTCAGAAACTAGCATGTCGATTGATGTAGATACTTCCTTATCTACAATGGCTACATGGCATTATTGCGGACCTTGGTGGCACACCACCTATGGTAACGATCACATTGACTAATAACAATAAAATAAAGATCACTATCTCTTTTAGAATTATTTTTCCTAAAGAAGAATATATCACTTTAACATCATCAAGCTCCGAAACAAACCAAAGACTTATAGCTGAAAGATCTGCTGTTCATGCGCTTCTACAATCGATTAACCTGCAACTTGGATACATATTTTCGAACTACAGCTATTTCAAATTGAAAGCGCTTCAACAAAATGAGGATGTGCTTGCAATGACTCCTATGCTCTCACGGTTACATGTAGCTGAAATGGTTGGTGACATAAATCTGTAGTTTGTAGCTAGGATTATTTCAATAATATTAAAAAATTTCTCTATATTGTTGCTCTTTGTCTTCAGGATTTTTACTAGAACACTCAGATGTGGATAGATCGTAGCTTGACTTCAATCTTATGTCTTCTTGTCCAGTAGTGGAGGTATACATTACTTGGTCCTCAATGTAAAAAGATCCAGGAAGGAAAGTACCAGTCACACCTTAAGTTTCAGTGTGATAGTAACAATTTTGTTATTTATAGAAGTCTAATGGAATTTCCGTTTGAAGCAACAGCTAGTACACTCATTTATGCACTGAATCATTTTGATGTAATATTTAGAGTTAAAATTTTAGATATCAACTATGTATGTAATAGTATTTGATGTAATTTTAGAAATGCATGCAATTTGAATTAATGTATTAAGTATTTATCGTGACTTAAATATTAGAAGAATGGATGCATGTGTATGTGATGTATTTTGGATTGTGCAATTTTTTTGCTACTGAATATGTATCAGTGCTGGTTCTATTTTAGAACTGATTATCAGTGTCAGTGTTAGTTCGTAGTTGGAACCGATACTGGAGTAGTGATTTTCAGTACCGGTTTCATACCCAGCACTGATAGTCATTGACTATCAGTGCCGAGTAATCAGTATCGGTTCAAAACCCATCGCTGATGAAAATTTTGAACTGACAATGATGAGATATTCTGCAGTAGTGTCTTAATCACCATGTATTCAATTCAATTCAGAAAACCGTTTTGTCTTCCTCAACAAAAAAGCATCGTATTATGTCTTTATTTTTGAAGAAATAGTTACTTATATTTTATGTCTTGAACATTGAGCTGTAATTCAGACAATGGAACTAACGGATCAAACTTTCTTGTACTTCCCTGGAGGTTTTCAGGGTTCAGGCCAACAGCTGTTCGACAGTACTAGTTTTGATAAAGGCAAAATTAAATGAGAGAAACTAAAAGATGAATGAGAAGCGATAAAAGATGAATGAGAAGCGATAAACTAAATGTCCCAAGGAATAATTCTTAGAGCTTTGAAGATGGTGTTGGGATCAGACCTTGAGTGCGCACATTGTCATCCATCGAGATATGGGTGGCCTCTGCAAGCGGCAAGCAAAGTACTTCAACCTGGATACAAAAATAATTACTATGAAGATATGCTGAGATATATTCCATTCAAAAGCATTTCAAGAAAATTATTTAATCACAAAGGTCGCAGAGCTGAATGCAGTGTCGGTTCTGATTATCAGAGAAGAGGAATCAAAAGAAAAGAAACCACAGCAGTGTAGCCGAAAGGATAGGCCACCCTTAGCCTTCCCACTTTTGAAAGCCCAAAAGTAGGCCATTGTTCAAGTACTTGGCTTCCATAGGAACTGTTAGTACCCAAACAAGGAAAGAGATCTGAATACCTTGCACCAAATGATGAAGCAATATGATACGGATAATATAACTAGAAACAAAACGTTATATGTTTCCCATGTAGACAGTTCTTGGTGTTCAATTGGGAAGGCATAAAGTTCCAATTTTTTCTGTAGCAGTCCAAAACACCAAATTCGGTTCCCAGTAGTATCATTTTCTTGATTGTGATGATTAACGACCACAGCACCATATCTACCCCGTAAAGTAAGTAGTTTAGGCAACTTGCATACAATTTGTCTTTGTCAAGTTATGTCACTACGTGAAGCTTTCGAATAGTTCACTACGGTTGCGCGGGCTACGTTGTTGGGGCTCGGTTTTTTAGCTAACGCAGATGTTCAGTCATATGATTGTTTTTCTTTTGTATTAGTATGATTGTACGTGTTTTATATGATCTTATAACTAGATCCTCCAAGATCGTTGTTAAAGACTCTATATATTCCTCTTCTTAATACAAAGATACACAGCTTTCATATGTATTAAAAAAATAGTTCACTATACGTTGCTGGGGCTCAGTTTTTTAGCTAACGCAAATGTTCAGTCATATGGTTGTTTTCCTTTTGTATTAGTATGATTGTACGTGTTTTATATGATCCTATAACTAGATCCTCTAAGATCGTCATTAAAGACTATATGTTCCTCTTCTTAATATAAAGATGCACAATTTTCATAGGTATTAAAAAAAATAGTTCACTACTACTCACTGATTGGCCGGACTAGTGATTGTCATGATATGTTCATAGTAAAAATTTTCAATATGACAGCATGACGGCATGACATGTCCAAAGTTAAACTTTTCAGTATAAATGCATGATGGTGCTATCTGAGGGCAGCAAGAATCGGTTGAGCACTTACTCAAAAGAACACTAAGCAGGAATCTAAACTAAAAATGTGAATCTCACTTGCTACACTACAAGCTAACTGGCATGCCATAAAATCAAATGCCAATGCTTAATGGTATTCCATAAAATCATATGCCAATACTGAACTCAACACCAGATTACACTTGTACCCCATAGCAGAAAAATTGATGTGAAATCCTTGATACATGATAAAGCATGGTCAAAATTTCATAGCAGACCTACTATGAGAAGTGACCTATGATATGTGAAAGAGCGGCCTCTTCCTGCGACCGGAAGAAATCGTCCACTCCAAGCAGGTTTGCCTCTGCTACAGGGTCACCGTTCACCTCAGGGAGGTTCACGACTGGCGTTTGCCTCGGATTCCTCCGACGGGGGCACCCCTTCGGACAACTAGGATAATGACGGGGATGATTATCCTGGGTTCGACCGGCACTACCGGACCAATCTGTGGCCGAAGCATACAAAATTTCAAGATCCGTCGAGGGAACAGGGCGCCGAGGCTGGTCCGGATGGCACTGTCAGTTTCCATGGTGAAAGCAATTTGCTTCCTTCTGGCGGTGCCCTTCGGGCTGCGGTGACGCCATCTGTGACGCTCGGCCAGAACGATCGTTCACCGGTGGCAGATCTGGCCTGGTCCCAGCGGGGACCACTCCGGTTCGGTCGTTTCAATGCTGAGTTGTCTACACCCTAATCAGGGCGCATTCTGTCGCCTGCAAAAGCATTCCAGGCAAGCTCTTTGCCGCCTCTGCTGTCGTCATTGGCCCATGCAACTGACCTGCTGTCCTGACCCTATGGTCTGCCGGGTACCACCCACGATTTCCTTTGACCCCATGGTTGTGGAGTGTAGCTCCCGTTCTACCTATCTGCGCGTGGATTCGTTGTCTGCGGATGCCTTCCTTGTGGTCCCTTGTGCCACTTCGGTGCTGAATTGGGACTTGATGGTAGTGGAGGCTTCGATGACCCGACCGGTCCTGTGGATGTGGTCAAGGCGCCGATGGGGCGCGTGGATAAAGTGGTTCACATGCCCCTTTCTGCGGGTGTGCCCGTGACTACAGGATTTCCACCAGGTCGCTACTGTGTCACCCGTCACATGTCTGAGCAGGAGGCTCATGTGGGGATGGCCATCCACCTAGGCATGTTCCTACGCCATCTGTGGCCTTGGTCGTCCCTCTCGTTCCTCTACTCGATGCGGCACTTCTAGGTACCGACACGCAGGGGGTGGCAGTGAGCGACCCTAACACTATCGCATACCTCTTTAGCCCTACGCCACCCTTCGTTCATGATGTGGGCATGTCTGGGCTATCCCTTGGTTGCACGGTGTACACTCCTTCGAGTCCTTCTGCTTTGTTCCTTCGGGAGCCAATGGCTTAGGACCTGCCGGCCAACGCTGTTGCGCACACTTTAGGAGGCTAGCTGCCATCGCCCAGGCCACCGCGGGTTTACACACCCAAGACGTGTACCCTGGTCTATCATAAACGTCATTCTCCTGTGGAGCACGTGACGTCGACAAGCCACCTATACAATCGGACATGGTGGAATTTGTTGCTCGGGTGACCATGCTCACGGCTGCAGTGCTTGCGGCGTCGCCTATCCCCCAGGCGCTGGGCCAAGCCTTCGTTGTCCTTGGTGGTCCCTAGCCAATGGAGCAAGCACCTGACGAACAAAGTTCACGCTTCCCAAGCAAATCCTATCTGAAGGGCGCAGTTTGTTCTCATGAAGAAGTTGGGTATCATCGATGAGGGAGAGGTCAATGATCAATTAGCGCAGAAGGACTACACGGCCCTGTTTAGCAGACCTCTCTCCCGTGCCCACCTGACGGCGCTTGCAGCGCTCTTTGGTTGGGCGGTTCCAGGGGCGCCGAGGCGTGCTCTATCGAGATTCTTGCCGTCGATTGTTGTTAACTTCTCCATGGCGGTGTTGTTCAGATGTCTGTGGTCGTTTCCTAACTCTTAATTGATGGATATTTCAAATATTTTCTGTGGAATGTCTGTGGCCTCAATATGCAATCGCGACGTGACTCAGTGCAAGAGGTCGTGCATGCAACAAGCCCTGACATTGTCTGCTTGCAAGAGACAAAGGTGACTACCATGACCACCAGGTTACTCCTCACCGCCCTTGGAGCAGAGTTCGAATAGCATGTCACGCTGCTGGCAATCAGGATGAGCGGAGGCATCCTGGTGGCATAGAGGGGGAGTGTGTGCTCTGTTGTATCCTCTCGGGTCGATTCCTTCTCTGTGTTAATCCAATTTTTGGGTGTCAATGGTCAACATTGGTAGCTCACGACTGTATATGGTCCGCAGCTTGACACGGATAAGATTCTTTTTCTTCAAGAGCTGCACGACATGCAGTCAGGTTGCATGGTACCTTGGGCAGTAGCCAGGACTTCAACATGATTTATAGGTCAACGGACAAAAACAACGCCAATGTTGACCACGCCATGATGGGCCGATTTTGCAGATTCCTAGACGATACTGAGCTCCATGAGATTGCACTCCTGGGGAGACAGTTCACGTGGTCCAACGAGCGCTCTTCGCCAACGTTGGTTCACCTTGGCCGGGTTTTCTACATAGCGGAGTGGGAGCATCTCTTCTTGGACTACCTTCTTCAAAGTTCAGCTGCGAGGATATCCGACCACTGCTCATTAATCCTAGGTCTTAAGGATAATTTTGTCGCAAGGCCACGTTTCCACTTTGAGAGCTTTTGGCCTGGGCTTGCCGGCTTTTAGGAGGTCGTCATCCAGTCGTAGTTGGCTCTGCTAGATGCCTGCTACTCATTGCAACGTCTAGCGTCCAAGCTCACGAACCTTAGCCGTAGCCTGCAGGCCTGGAGTCACCGTGCAATCGGCAACGTTGGCACGCAACTTTATCAAGCGAGGGAGTTGCTCCATCACTTTGACATTGCATAGGACAGCCGTGACTTGTCTTGCTTGAGACTTGGTTGCACCGTCATTTGAAGAAACATTGTCTAGCTCTTGCGTCTCTACAGCACACCATTGCACGTTCTCGGTCGCACCTCACGTGGTTGTAGGAGGGTGATGCAAACACCTTTTTCTTCCACTTGCATGTGAGGTTCCATAAGCGAAAAAAATTTGTGGCCAGACTTAAGGTTGATGAGCTGGTTCTCACCTCCCAGGAGGATAAACAGCAGGCGGTCTGGGAGTTATATCAAAGACTGATTGGTACACCACATCATCAGTAGTTTACTCTTAACGTGTCATCTTTCCACCTTGCAACCTTTGATCTTGAAGTGTTGGAGCTGCCATTCATTAAGTTGGAGGTGTGGGAAAGAATCAAAAGATTGTCGGTAGACAAAGCTCCGGGCTAGACGGGTTTACGGGCTGATTCTATAAAGAATGTTGGTCGTGGGAACAAGGAGGATATCATGGCGGCGCTCCATGCTCTGCTCAAGCGAGATGGAAGGATGTTACACCTTCTGCATTCTGCGTTTTTGGTTTTGATTCCCAAGTCACCTGATGCCGAGCAGGTGAAGGATTTCTGGCCCATAAGCTTGGTGCACAGTTTTGCTAATATGGTTACCAAACTCTTGGTGAATCGGCTCGTGCCTAGATTGCCCTCGATGGTCTCCGTGAACCAAAGTGGTTTCATTAGGGGCCGCTACATCCATGACAACTTCCTCCTCGTCCAGCAGATGACCAAGTTTTTACACAAGAAAAACAAGCCGCAGGTCCTGCTAAAGCTCGATATCACTAAGGCTTTCAATTTCATATCTTGGCCTTTCCTGCTTGAGGTTCTTGCGCACCTTGGTTTCGGTCCTAGATGGAGGAACATCATGTGCAACCTTTTGGCATCTTCGTCAACCTGTGTTCTCCTCAACGGATGCCTGGGGGAGGTTATCATGCACCACAAAGGGCTCCGCCAAGGTGACCCGTTGTCTCTATTGCTATTTATTTTGATCATGGATGTGTTGAACACTTTGTTTACCAGAGCTGGTGAGAAGGGCCTTCTGTAACCGCTGGCGAGCAGAGAGATCGGACATTGGGTATCCATGTATGCGAATGATGTAGTGATGTTTCTTCGACCAACGGCCAGCGATCTGTCTATCACCAAGGGCATCTTGCTGTCCTTTGGCGTCGCATTGGGGCTCAGTACCAATATGCACAAAAGTTCATTCATCCCGATTCAATGTCCGGAGGATAACCTGCAACTGGTCTGGTCTGAGCTGCCTTGCGAGGTGGTGACCTTTTCTTGCAAATATCTGGGAGTTCCTCTGTCGATCCATAAATTGACCAAGACTGATCTCCAATCGATCGTTGATAAGCTCAATGATAAGCTACCAGGCTGGAAGGCAGAGTTGTTGAACATAGCGGAGAGGTCCGTCCTGGTTCGGTTGGTGCTCACGGCAATCCCAATTTATACTCTCTTGGCTTTGGATGTGCCAAAGTGGGTGATTCGCGCCATTGACAAGCAAAGACGGGCCTTCCTAAGGGAAGATGCAATGTGCAAGGAGGGCATTGTACAGTTGCTTGGCAGCGGGCTCGCGGGACCTCGGGGGACTCGGTATACATAATTTAGTGTTGCTTGGTTGATCCCTCCGGATGAGATGGCTATGGTTGCAGAAACCTCACCTGGACCGGCCATGGGCAAACCTCGGCCTATCCGTGCATGCTAATGTTCATGCGCTCTTCGCGATCTCAGTGGTCACCATGGTGGGTGATGGGAGGTCCACGTTGTTCTGGTTCGATCGTTGGCTGCATGGTCACTCGCTGGTGGAGTTGGCGATGGCGCTGATGCCATTCATGGCGAAACGGGTGATTGCCAAATGAATTGTCTGTGATGCTTTGCAGGATAGGTCCTATATTCGTGATATCCATGGTGTCCTGTCTATGCTGGCTTTGGTTGATTACCTGCGGTTGTGGGGTGCGTTGGAGGGGATGCTTTTGCAGGAGGGGGACCGGACCAGCACCTGTGGACGCCGTCCGCTTCAGGCATGTTCTCGACACACTCTGCTTATCGCCGATTCTTCACGGGCGTCATTGCGCTCGAATAGGCCAAAAGAATCTGGAAGACCTGGGAGCCCCTTCATGCCAAGTTCTTTATCTGGTTAGCCACCCTCAATAGATGTTGGACAATCGATCGCCTTGCGCGTCGAGGCCTGCAGCATCCGTCGTGCTACCCGTTCTTTGATCGGGCGGATGAGACTATCCAACACTTGCTCATGGAGTGTGTTTTCGCCAAAGAGGTATGATTCAAGGTGCTCCAAAGAGTTGGTCTGCAAGGGTTGGCACCGGACGGATTCGAGGCTGTCTCCCAGTGTTGGTGGCGATATGCTCAGCGCCGAGTTCCCAAGACTATTCATAAGGGCCTCAATTCTTTGGTGATCTTGGTGGTTTGGTTCATTTGGGAGCTTCGTAACCGTTGCGTGTTCGATGGCGATCGGACTAGGGTGACCAGGCTATTGCGAGAGATCTTCAAGGAGGCTAGACTCTGGGGAGCGGCAAGGGCGAAGGAGTTGCGTACTTTGTTGCTATGAGGGTTGGGGTTGGGGTCGTTCTTTTTTATTTAGGCGCGCATGTAACAACCTGCAAACGGCACGGCTTTGTAATCGGATGGTTCTTGATCTTTATTAAGTGACACGCATCTCTCCTACATGTTCGAGAAAAAAAAAAGTGAATTACTAGGCTGAAGCCAAGGCTCAACTGCAAGTTTGTTTCATTAGGAAAAGATAGCACCAACTGTGTTCTGCTGAGTTAAGAGTTCAGACTTGGACCACTATCTTAGCTCGCTACTACTGTGGCTAGGTACATAATACTCAGGATATCATACAGGTGTCTTGGAACAAGGTACATATAACTATAGCAGCTTAATTTGCAATACTTAGGACATCAGCTGTAATTACTTTGAGCAGCTTCTAGTTCTGATAAATGCTTACCGCCTACCATGAAACATGTGTCCTCATAGTCACAGGTCATGCCATTATGTTTATCTTATGATGTTACAACTAACTGCTAAGTTCAATAGGAAATATACCATTTACAACAGAGGACACTATACGTCCGAAGCTAACAAATGTTAACATCAGTATGAGAACAAACTCAAGGGGAAAAGCAAACTTGTTCCTTCGATATTCTCATAGTATATCCTTGTTTAAGACAGATGAAGAATAACTTACGCGAGCAAATAACTTCACAAAAGATGCATGCCCATTGAGCTTGCAGCAGAAGAACACAAACGATGAGAAAAACACGACAAAAATGCAATCTTCATCAGGAAAAAAGCAATTATGAAACTGCGGTCATCATCAAACCAAAAGTGAACTCTCTCTTTATTCATTGGATTCTGAAAGCAGATTTCTAAGATACAATGATGGAACTTGCACATGTTTAACATGCTTACTTTTCTCATGAAAAATCGAGAAAGCAATAAATCTTTGTTAGCTTCTGATATCCTCCAAAACTGCTATCTAGATGGTTATTACCAACAGGTATTGCTATAACAATATAAAAGTGCTAGCACTTACTATATTATACAGTTCAAGGTGAGACAAAGAACTCTATTGATTTGTCATGGATGGAAAATGTACCATTTGTGAAACAATGGTATTAAAAAGTTAAACTATGAATTCAGGTAACAACTTCTAGTTAGATTAGAAAACATCGGCTATTTTTATGACCGGTTCCTCTTGACAGAAGCAACATCATGATACCAGCATCATAGTATCCAACTCCATGAAAAGGAAAAGAAGATGACAAGAGACAAAAAGGAGCTGTCATTTTCAGTTGTGCTACAAAACTGAATGGCACCATGATAAATAGGATAGATCATCAAAATAAATAGCATGAACTCATACTGGGTTTTCAAATCGTCTGTTCTGATATGGATGAAAATGGTATGTTAAATGATCGAATTTGCATATAATAAGGAATTGCATAATTTGTCTTGTAAAACAGACAATTTTAAATAGAAAATTATAGACATATTGATTGTATTTATATGCTAACAGCTACAATAAGAAAAATCCAGTACACTTTTAAACACAATGAAAATGGCCACTAATATTTTCAGCTAAAGATTGACCAGAGGTTCACATGCACTTTCATATGCAACATGAAAGACAAACATATAGTGATTTTGAATATGAAAACAGAGAAAAGATGTGATGGTGACTTAGCACTTCATCTGAAAAAGAGAGAGAAAAACATGTTTGTTCTTCCTACACTCAACTGAAACTAAAAGCTCCACATATGAAGCATTGTAATCGGTGACCGATACAAGCATACGGCAATACCAGTGAGATTTCAGCATTTAAATGGCAACATCAACTGTGTTAGTAATTTCATCAAAGTTTCATATGCATAACTACTTAACTGAATCTGGCTAGTCCTAAGTCAGATGTTTTTTGGTCAGCAGTAGGTACAAGATTGATGAAGGTTAATACTTAGTAGAATTAGCTCAATAAAAAAATGAAATCAAGCATCAATTCAACACTACTGATTCAGCGAACATTTGTGTAAACAAATAAAAAAGCAGACTTACTACCATTTGCTTACATTTCTCTCTATTTTTTCATCCAAGGAACACGTACCGATGCAGGAGCCGAGGACGACGGCGCCGCGCGGCTGGAGGTGGGGGACGTCGCGCGAGGTTGCTTTTCAAGGCCCACGGAAACGCATCTCGCAGCAGCACGAGGCAGGTGGGCAGGAGGGGAACGGGGGTGGGACGCGAAGGGGGCGAAGCAGGAGCGGACGGGGTGACCGATAGCGATAGGGGCTCTGGAGGCAGAGGCCAGAGGGAGAGGCGGAAGCCGATCGAACAATGGACGTGGTGCGCGCGGCGGAAATTTGCAACTCAACCCCGTCGCGAGGCTTTGGATGGCGCCAAGTGGCGTAGGCGAGGGTCAGCCGCCCGCTGACAATGCGGATCACTATCTTCAGTTCACGAAAATTGCAAATACGTGCGCTTGTTGGCCAGGCGATAGGAATCCACGCCCAAGGATACAGCCGCGCCAGGCTCGATTCAGCAGAGGCGCGGTTGGATAGAGCACGGTCCCGAGCAAATCCGGCAGAGGCGCAGCTGGACATCCGTGGCGGCGCGGGGCGGGGCGGGTGCACGAGTCGGAGAGCTGCGGCTTCGTTGCGGGAAGCTGCTACGATCGCCGGCCCGCTGAGGGTTCTCTGGCTGGCCCACTTGTTGGGATGTCGCCCATCGCCCGCCGCGACCGGGGACAGGGATCAGGGAAGAAGTCCACCGTCCTTCACTCGCTCTGTTTCGAATTTCGAAGTGAATATGGAGAAAAATTGGCGCCCAATTTTTCACTTTTGAAATCCAAGACGGCGGGAAACATGTGTACTATTGAAGTATGGACACCAGCACAGATCAGCATCCAACTAGAAAGAAATGTGAAAAACAAATGCAATGTAGCCAAGTAAACGAAGATCCATTTCTTTCATACGCTTCGAACTCCATTTCAGATCAGAACATATAACTTTTGCACAAAACGAACGTACAGACCAGTGCAGACATCAGATGGAACGGAACCCGAACACCATTCCTACACCTAACACCATCGACCGCCACTGAACCCGAACCGAAGCGCCGGAGGGGCTCAGCCGCCGAAGCCGTAGAGGGTGCGGCCCTGGCGCTTGAGCGCGTAGACGACGTCCATGGCGGTGACGGTCTTGCGGCGGGCGTGCTCCGTGTAGGTGACGGCGTCGCGGATGACGTTCTCGAGGAAGATCTTGAGCACGCCGCGGGTCTCCTCGTAGATCAGGCCGGAGATGCGCTTCACGCCGCCCCTGCGCGCCAGCCTCCGGATCGCCGGCTTCGTGATACCCTGGATGTTGTCGCGGAGCACCTTGCGGTGGCGCTTCGCGCCGCCCTTGCCCAGCCCTTTGCCTCCCTTGCCGCGGCCCGACATGGCTCCTGAAGGTGAGCTCGAAGCGAGGAGAACCCTTGTTGGTGATTTGGGAATTGGGGATTGATTTGGAGAAGAGAGCGGGCGGAGTGTGGGGCCTATTTATAGGGGTGGGAGAGGGTGTTTGGGTGGAGATGGAGCAATCCGTGGGAAGTGGAGTGTGGCACGTTGGATCGGAGATGGACGTGTAGGATTGTGCAGGAGTGAGTGGGGCGGATCGGTGACGTGGCGGGGAAGGTCCACAGGAGGCCGGGAGGGTGGGTGTGCGGTGTTGGATTGGTCCGGGGATGACGGCGCGGATCGGTGACATGTCATATATGTTTTGGGTGGGTGGGTGGAGTGGGCTTTACTTGGGCTGGAATCGGAGACCGTGGTGTCGCCACCGGCTTGTTTGGGCCTTTTGTCATCGGCCTTTAAACTGGCGATTTTCCCTTTGGTTTTCTGGTATTTTTCCTCTTGAGAAAATGCCATAGAACAGAGCTACAAGCTTGTGGTGCACCTAGGCTCGTTGTGTATGGCTGTCGCACGTTCATCTTGAGCATCCACGGCTCGCTATTAGCGATACTTTCTCGGAATCTTCATTAAAGATCTTTTAATATGGTGCAAGCTCGGGGTTCGAATCCTGGACCGGCAAGGACATGCTCTTGCGCCTTAACAGTGAGGCACGCGCTTGCTTGCAAAAAGACTCTAAAACTTTCTGAGACGAAAAACACAATTTTCGAACATATGCAACATTCTCCTGCAGAAAATCGATAGGTTTAGTGTTGTATTCCGATAGGTTTAGTGTTGTATTCCTCCAGGGTGGGGGGGGGGGGGAGGAGGAGGGGACAGTATCTGTAATTGCATATAAGCAAGACAGTGGTCGCAGTACCAATGGTCGTTGGACAACGTTAACAAACAATTATGAATTTATGATGCGCCTATTCACAAAGTAAATGGAATTATGGATCCCTGTACATGTCCACCTTGGGCTGCTACAGTTGCTGAGAGGCACACAAAATTTTTAGAACGTGAAAGCCCTTCTCTGGCATAAAATTGACAAGGTAGCAATGCTTGTGTTGCTTATGTAACTACTATGCAAAGAACCTGCATATCCTGCGCCCAGATTCTACTGAAACACTTGACATCTGCAGCAATTGCACACGATCATTGTCAGTAGATAAAAATAATTTCCGTGTGATTGTTCAATCAACGGCTCATGCTCACTGAAAGTGAACAAGTACAGTGACCACATACCTCTGGTTTTGTCTGATCAGTATCTGTCCTGTTCACGGTGAGGACTATGTCTCATTGTCAAAAAGGCTTGCACCATATCTAGCCATTTCTTTCTAGCCATATAAACAAAATCGCCACGACCAAACCCGCCAAAACCATCAATACAGCAATGCTTTTGATCAGATGCAGGAACAATTGAAAATGTACCATGGCCTTGGGATTTAAACCAAGCACCTGCACAATAATACATTAGTAACATAATGAACATCTGGATAGGCAGAAGCCAAGTATAATTTAGTTATCTATAAACAAGGAATCCACATACCAACAGGAGGACAAAAAGGCCACCAAGTACAGCCTATGAAATCCAATACACCTGCAGTGCCAAGAAATAAATTTACTGTTCTTTTTTCTCAAAGCTGCTTATCATTGTATTAAGGTAGAAGAAAAGTTCAAAACAAACAACAAAACCCACATACAGGAACTTCAACTCACATCCACACACGCGAAGTCTAATCTAAACTGATTATATGGTGCGCCACCGAACTAAAAAAGCAACTACCATGATCCGGAGGCACTACACTCCTCCTCTGACCAGATGCACCAGACCTGATGCCCCTGGCTCACACCATAGCCGAGCCTCCTCCCAAGCTCTTCTCAAAACCCTATTTACCTCTTTTGCAAAGGCCTATTTGCTTGTTGCACATATATTGTTTATTTATTTGCAGTGTTTATTCTTGAATGTTGCATCTCTAGATGCATTGAATATTTTAATTTATTGTCTCCTGCACATCTTTGATGTTGTAGTAATAGGTTTTTCTTGTTGCAGTACATGGTTTTATTTGTTGCAACAAGAGTTTTGCATCGTTTCCATAGATCTATTGATTTGTTGCACCAACAACATTTGATTTTCATTTTCCGTTGGTGGGATTCGATAATATTTGATTTTTGCTATTTTAGTTTGTTGCCTTTGCACATCTTTTGTTGGTGATGTTGCAGCAATGGATTGGAAGACATGGCGTAGGCCGGATCCGGGCGACGGAAAGTTGCCGGCCTATATAATATTTCAGGGCCGACATTTTTTGGATTGGAAGATTAGGCCTGCTACTTCTGAGTTGCCGGCCTATTGCAAGCTCAGGCCTAATACTGGTGGAGCACAATTTGGCCCAATTAGGCATGCGCAACCCAAACTGGACTTGCATTCATGGCTCGTGAAGCCGTTTTGGTCAAGCATGCCGCAATTAGTCGCCTGTCGTTAACTTGGTCAAGGTCAAGGAGTGCTTTCAAAAGGATGGCGAAATCATCAACCGATTGGTTTGACATGCAATTGCACTACGCAACTCACTTCGCCATCGATGAGCAGCAAACTAACAGTTCACCGTGCCCGAGCAATCTTATCCACTTTTCAGCCAGCCGGCAATGGTCACTTTCTTGCACCAGCTCAAGGTGTAGCAGCCGAGAAACACCGAAAAGGAACCTCATAAACCGGCACGTGGACAGAAGGTTACAAAACTTGTGTTCCACTTACTGCACTACGTACTCGCTCTGCAAATAAGCTATAGCCTACAGTGTTGAGACGAGAAAAAAGCAGAATTTCGGTACCTGCTCTCTCCTCTTCTCAGTCTGATGAGCAGCTGCAGCTCAGGAAGAAACGGCAGGCAGTCACCCGAGCCGAAAACTAGCGGACGAGAGAGACTGAACGATACTGGTCCTATCACAGGTTGGCCTGTTGCCGTTCTCATCCGCGTCCTTTATTTTTGCAATATAGATGTCGGCCGCGATAGTATAATCACTTGTGGAAAATGTGACATCAAGCCGTATCTTTCTTGGTACCAGAAGAACGGCCATAATGTTGGCGAAGGCGATATCTGGCATGCCATGCAGTGTACCAAGAGCGGCGGCCCCGGAAGCTGCCGAACGCATGGTAGAGGTTTTTCGACCAGACAACAGAGCTGTAGCTTGCTTGGCGACAATGGCGTCTTTCGGACAGAAAGTAGTATGCTTTCAAGTCATTATAGTGAGCTTTATTGGTCCTCAAAAACTGAATGTTCTCACAGCTTTTCAGGCGACGAAAGCTACGACAGCTGCATGGATAAGCGCATCGCTCGTCATCGGCCTGGCCTTTTAGTTTTCGCTGTGAACTGGCGCACGTTACTGCGAACTACATACGTTTTCTACCTCTGTAACTTACAGCAACAAAGTTTTCTACCTCTCACGAGTTACTGCGAACTACAGTGCTTCTGCTTTAGGACAACACTCCATCGCCTACTGCGGTACATACGTAGTAGCTAGCACGTGCCGTGCACGGTAATAAGATTCTGCACAATAATTGACCCGGGTAGGCATTGCATGGTTATCCAAGAACCAGAGCAATTGGTATTTGGCAAGAACCGGAGATGCAAGCAGGCAGGTAGCTGCATTGGCATTTGGCAGCCTTCCTCCATTCCCATATTCGAGCTAGCCCTGCTGGACTGGGATGAGCCGTAGTCGTTCTTTAATCTTTATCGATCGCGTGGGGTCTCCATCTGACGGCTGTTCCAGGACAGGATGGGCATGCAAGCTGAGCAGGGCTCGCATTGTACTAGCTGGCTACCCCAATGCACATTCGTGCAAGCGACAAGCTCGCCCTTGCACAGAAGATAGCGTGGAAACGAATGGGTGGCGCTGCCCGCGCCGTGCATGCTTGGGAGCAGGAGTGCAGGACGTGCCAGGGCCACCCTCCGGTCCGCTGGGGCAAGCACATCCGTCTCCATTGAATCGCAGTCCGCCTCAGCGCAATGACATGACATCTACTACTAGCTCCGTCCGTGCCGGGGCACACGTACGCCTGAACCCGACAGCTCGACGCAATAACGCCGATCGATCAGAACGTGCGTACGCGTGCCTTTGGTCCGGTCGCCGGCAGTGCAGGCGACGCTAGCTCACGGGACGCAGCAGCAGTAGAGTAGACGCAGGGTCTGCCCGGCCCGGCCCGGCCTCTGCCCTTCTCCGGGGCAACGGTTCGCCTGTCGTCACCTACGTTTGCCCGTGCTCTACTGCTCTTGTCCCGTGTCTCCTTGCCAACTTTTATCACCGCGCGCGCGCGTCTCGTCACGCTGCCACCGGCGCCGCGCCGTTCGTCCGCCATGATGATTGATGATTAATTTGTTGGGATGCTCATCAGACTTGCTCCCCCGAATGATTCGATGCGAATGATATCGGGTGGGTGCGCGGTCCTCGTCTAGGCATGCATGTATCGTTTCACAATCATAAACTATGCAATCACAATTTGCGAGCTGTTGCGAGAGAGAGAGATAGAGAGAGAGATATCGCTTTCGTTGGGTGCGTACGTGGCCTGTGGTTTCATTTCATCTGAAGCTTGAGACTGACCCATGGATTCGAACGACTAGCTAGTAGGACTCGTCTTCCCCCTGCATCTGCATGGTAATATTTTGGACGCTTGCACATAGGCCCGGGCGTGTGGGCAGCCACCATGCCGATTTTTGACCATCGACGCGCATGGAGCGATGGATAGACATCAACAAGACGAGGCCTCGCGTAGGTACTATGGGCTGTTTGGTTAGGGGAAAGGGAGCTAAACTAAATTTTGATCGTATCTTGAAAATTTAGTTTCTATTTGATTTGAGACTAAAATTTGGTTGCCTTGAAAAAATTTGATCGACTAAAATTTTTCTATAGCATTTATGTGCAAATCTCAGGCGGGTAAATCGTCTGTCAAAATTTTTAACTTGTCAAATTTTATCTCAGTCTTAAATCAAACGATATTTTAGTGACTAAAATTTAGCACTATTTTTATTTGATATCTGATCAGATTTTAGCTTAGCCTATTAGAGTTAAAAACCAAACAACCTCTATCAGACCTAAGTACCCACGCCTAGCCTCCACCAGGAAGTTGGGTTTACATTTACGGTTTTACCTGGTGGAATTTGCTCGGGAGGCGACCTATCCAGATAACCCCAACCAAATGTTTATCCTAAAAAAAATGTTTATCCTATAATTGGATCAGGAACATGTAGTGCGAAGAGCATATATAATGATGGCATTCTTATCATCGATGCCATTCCAACCCGGGCAAATAAACACCGCACAAACCATGCATTAGCGTGCATGACTGAATTAATAAAGAAATGTGGCTAATTACTGGAAATAATTGTTTTTTCAGCCCACTTTGGGCTCGTAGCTAGATGGAAAGCCTTTCGACGGGAATGGAGTAGTATAGGAGTACTCCACTACTCATCATGGCGGCAATACATACATATACTCCTATCTACTAGAATATACTAGTAATAAGGTGTAGCTGATTATCTAGTCCCTTAGCTAGCTTTAGGTTAGGCAGACGTACCGCTCACTGCTTTGCATGATTAAACATTAACCATTTCTTTTGGAGAGCTTTATCGGGTATGTAGGAATTCGGCCCGGGCTTATCCGGGCGACACGGCCTTGTCCACCCATTCCCAAACATGCTCAAACAGGGGCCACGAAAAGAGAAACGAATATTGGAAACAAAGTGAAGAACCAATTATTAGAGCCCTAACACTGACGACAAGTTAACAGATGTCTCTACCATTAATTATTAGCAGCTCTAATCCAGTCTACCCGGATAAGACTGATAGCTAAGTACTCCTACGGAAAACGATGTGTGTTCTGTACTGTGCAATATACCAAATATACAGCTGTGCTAGATGTGGTTTAAGTCGGGCGCCGAGCAGTTCTGACTTGAGAGGTCAGACGAGGCAGCTGCCGCAGCAGAGTCTGCACACGACTGCATCAGGCATGGGAATTGAAACGAGCAGTATAATATGGGCCAGGGCTGCAGCAAGCGTGCACGCTCGCTGCCAACCATACGCAACGGCAGAGCAGAGCTGGTGAAGGCAGCGGCTCGCCATCGCCACGCTGGTATCTACGCACGTGTTGGCGTGCCATGAGCAGCGTGTTGGTTGAATCGCGATAAGCCTGTCACGGTTAAGTTAATCTAGTCGGGCGGCTCATATCCTGGGGGCTCGCTTACATGCAGGCGATTCCCGTGGTGCTTCGGGCCGAGGGAGCCGACGCGGTTCGTGTGCTTCGGGCGAGCGATATCCTGGGAGCCGAGGGAGTGCGTGCCCCTCCCTTCCCCTGTTCGCACCGAGGCGGTTCGTGTGCTGGGGAACCGAGCTAGTGGGCGCGGCGACCGGGAAAGAGGGCGAGAGCGGGCGAGCATTTTCTTTCTGGAAGGAACCGCATGCAGTTCGTGCGCCCCCATTACTGCGTACGCGTATGAAAATGGCGCACTCGGCATGGGAGCAGGCAGATATGATATGATATGCAAGAGTTTGGTGGATCTGCAAAAGTTCTCCGAGAATCGTTGCTGTGAGACTTCGGTCGTCAGAAATCACAACTGAAGCACTGGAAACTTAGTGTAGAAATCAAATCTGAGGCCGTAGTGCTGTTTTACTTCGACGGCCTCTCTATTCTTGGGACGCGGCACAACTACGATCTCGAGTAGACAAGCATATCTTACGCTGTTCGTGCTACTAAAAAAACGTTGTCTATCTTGGAATTCCCGTTTCCACGTCAAGATGTTGGAGCACAGGCCCCTCTTTTCTAACAATCGTAGTGTACCAAAGCAAAGTCGACCTCGGACGACCAATAAATATCATCCTTGACAAAGCCCCTATTTTACAATCCGAGCACTCTCTATCATTCTCCCCACGCAAAGCGACAAGCGATTCCGGCGAAACGTTTTCGAAAAATGGCTCCTGTTCAGACATCTGTCGACAAAAAAAAGGCAGCGGCAGAGTCAAAGAATGATTGACCCTCCTCCACTAGTCCTCCTACAGTCCTGCTGCGGAGATTTGGCCCACCGACCCATCACCAGCAGTGTCACCGACAGGTAGGCCCCATTCCGAAAGGCTCCGCACCGAATCGCTAACGTCCGAAGCGTCCAGCTCACGCATGGCGCGAGTGGCGAGCAGCGGCCTGCGATCCACGGCACGGGACGACGCGGATTGGAATGATATCGTTGCTGCAGTGCCTGTGCCGGTGGTGCTCGGCGGCTCGACGTGCTGTTTCAAGCACAACCCTACGACTAGCAACACCGTCTGATTCAAACCTAAGCGTGGCAGGAGCGGTAAGTTCCCATAGTTTGAAGGAAGGAGAACAGGCTCTTGGAAACACATGCTTCATGCTTGGGACGAGCCATGTATGGAGTGTAGTACTTAGACCATTGCTAAGTGTTTTTTTTCACGGTTTAGATTTTCGTTGTGAAGGGATTTTCATTCTCTTTAGCACTCTAATAGTTTTCCTTCACGATTTTCATTACGAAGGAATTCTCAAAATTATTCCCTCTAACAGGATTCCCTCTTATTCCACTTCACGATTTCCTTCGAAAAAAAACTATTAAAGATAAAAAATTAATAACAAGAAAATGAATCGAAAAGATACGAAATAAAGAGAATACAGTTAGAGATAATTTTACCTTCGTAAGGATGGGATCCTACAAGTTACCCCATACCTTAACTGATGGAGTCACTCCACGTCATTTCGTCAAGTGTTATTACTCGAGGAATGAATGAAGCAACGAAAGCGCGCCAAATCCACGGACCTCACTCGAGCCCCAGTCTTGTAGAGATAGAGAGGCAGCCCAGCAGCCCCGATTGACATGTCGTTTTCTGATCCAACGGTCACTCGGAACCGGGGGATGGCATCATCATCAAATTTAAAATCAAATCGAGTCCTCTCTCCTGTCCTCCTGCCTCTATTCTGCTCTCCAGCTCACCGCCAGTGCTCTGCGCTGCCCATCACTCCTCTCCGCTCCCACCCGCTGCCACCGCCGCTGCCTGCCACCCTACATAAACCCCGGCACTCCCTTCGTTGTTGGCACGCCACTTCACTCCGCTCCCCTCCCCTCCCGAGCCTCGGTTCAAATCAATTCAGCGCTAGTGAGCAGTAGGGCCTTCGCTTGTCTGCCTCAGTTCAAATCAATCCAGCAATAGCAGCTGCTACCTCCCCTTGTCTACTGTCTCCCTCCTCCTCCCTGAGCTTCCGCATAATGAGGAACCAAAGAAGCCTCCTTGCCCTGCTTTCCTTCGCACTGCTGGCCGTCGCCTATGCGCAGGAGCGCAAGAACTATGTGGTGCATCTCGAGCCGAGGGATGACAGCAGCACCAACTCGGTCGAGGAGTGGCACCGGTCGTTCTTGCCGGAGGCCACGCTGGACTCGGCGGGGGACGACGGCCCAAGAATCATACACTCGTACAGCCACGTGCTGTCGGGGTTCGCCGCGCGGCTCACCGAGGAGGAGGCCGAAAGGTTGAGGAACAAGGAGGAGTGCCTGAGGCTGTACCCCGAGGAGTTCTTGCCGCTGGCGACAACCCACTCGCCGGGATTCATTGGCCTCCACCTCGGCAAGGACGGCTTCTGGAGCCGCTCAGGGTTTGGGCGGGGCGTGGTGATTGGGCTACTGGACACCGGCATCCTGCCCAGTCACCCGTCCTTCGGCGACGCCGGGTTGCCGCCTCCGCCCAAGAAGTGGAAGGGCACCTGTGAGTTCAAGTCGATCGCCAGGGGCGGGTGCAACAACAAGGTCATCGGCGCGCGCGCGTTCGGGAGCGCGGCCATTAACAGCACGGCGCCGCCCGTGGACGACGCGGGGCACGGCACGCACACGGCGAGCACGGCGGCGGGCAACTTCGTCGAGAACGCCGACGTGCGCGGCAACGCGCACGGCACAGCGTCCGGGATGGCGCCGCACGCCCACCTGGCCATATACAAGGTGTGCGCCCGAAGCCGGTGCTCCATCATGGACATCATCGCGGGTCTGGACGCCGCCGTCAAGGACGGAGTGGACGTGCTCTCCTTCTCCATCAGCGCGACCGATGGCGCGCAGTTCAACTACGACCTCATCGCCATCGCCACGTTCAAGGCCATGGAGCACGGCATCTTCGTCAGCGCCGCGGCCGGCAATGAAGGCCCCGCCGCCGGCTCCCTTACCAACGGCGCGCCATGGATGATGACGGTCGCGGCCGGCACCATGGACCGCGCGATACGCACCACTGTGAGGCTCGGCAACGGCCAGGAGTTCGACGGGGAGTCGTTGTTCCAGCCCCGGAATAACACCGCCGGGCACCAGCTGCCGCTCGTGTTCCCGGGCCTCAACGGCGACCCGGACGCCCGCGACTGCAGCTCGCTGGTGGAGGCTAAGGTGAAGGGAAAGGTGGTGCTCTGCGAGACGCAGTCGATCACCGAACACGTCGAGCAAGGGCAGACCGTGTCCGCATATGGCGGCGCCGGCATGATCCTGATGAACAAGGCGGCGGAGGGGTACACCACCTTCGCCGACGCGCACGTGCTGCCCGCGTCGCACGTGAGCTACGCCGCGGGGTCAAAGATCGCGTCCTACATCAAGGCCACGCCCAGGCCCACGGCGAGCATCACCTTCCGGGGGACGGTGATGGGTTCGTCCCCGGCGCCGTCCGTCGCGTTCTTCTCGTCGCGCGGGCCGAACAAGCCGAGCCCGGGCATCCTGAAGCCGGACATCACAGGGCCCGGTATGAACATCCTCGCCGCGTGGGCGCCCAGCGAGATGCATCCCGAGTTCGCGGACGACGTCAGCCTCTCCTTCTTCATGGAGTCCGGCACGTCGATGTCGACGCCGCACCTGAGCGGTATCGCCGCCATCATCAAGAGCCTGCACCCGACGTGGTCCCCCGCGGCGATCAAGTCGGCGATAATGACGTCCTCGAACACCGCGGACCACGCCGGCGTGCCGATCAAGGACGAGCAGTACCGCAGGGCGAGCTTCTACGCCATGGGCGCCGGCTACGTGAACCCGTCCCGCGCCGTGGACCCGGGGCTGGTCTACGACCTCAACACCAACGCGTACATCGCCTACCTCTGCGGACTGGGGATCGGGGACGACGGCGTGAAGGAGATAACCAACCGCCGCGTCGCCTGCGCCAAGCTCAAGGCCATCACAGAAGCAGAGCTCAACTACCCATCACTCGTGGTGAAGCTGCTGTCCCAGCCCATCACCGTCCACCGCACCGTGACCAACGTCGGGAAGGCGAACTCGGTGTACAGGGCCGTGGTGGACATGCCCAAGGAGGTGTCAGTCACCGTGCGGCCCCCAATGCTGCGATTCTCCAAGGTCAACGAGAAGCAGAGCTTCACGGTGACGGTGCGTTGGAAAGGCCAGCCAGCCGTCGCCGGCGCCGAGGGGAACCTGAAGTGGGTCTCCAACGAGCACGTCGTGAGGAGCCCAATCGTGATACCGTCAGCTAAGGCCGTCGCTTAATTAGCTTGGGAGTAAGTAAGTAGTAGCAGTTTAAGCAGCTCATGCATGTGCTTCCTTAAACTGTGTCCAGGGCTAGTAGGTGTACGTATGGTGAAGAAGTAGGCGATTGCTGTATAGGCTACCGATCATCGTTTAGCACCTCTGTTACGCAGCGACCTCAGCTGCAATGGTCTAGTGTATGTAAATCTCGGCAATAATTGCTCCGAAATTTCGAAATCTCTCCGTAACTGGAGGCTCTCTCGAACGAGCCTCTCTATTGCTCCAAAAAAGAAAAGGCAACCAGTACTCGCAAGCCTTGATTTCGTTCAGTACCACGGCAACGCCCGCTCTTGGTTGGAGTGGAGACCATAGGGGGCTGCAGCTGCGGTGAAGGCGTTGCAGTTGCTGGGTCCGTCAAGCGTCAATGCCAACCAGGAAAGTAGGAAGCGTCACAGGAGTGATAGCGAGAGCCAGCCAGGGGACGGCCGCATTGCAGATAGAGCTTAGCTTGCGTCATTTACTGAAGACGCGTCTTCGTTTGCATTCGCGTACACGGTCATAACCCAGCGGTTTATGGCGCTCCTGCTTCGTTCACTTTAAGACGGCAGCGTCACTTTCCAGGCTGTGAAATTCATTTCCGGCACCACCGTACATGTAAGCTGGGCTGAGCAATGAATCATCTTAGGCCTGTTGGTTTTAGCTTCACATTGTAAAAATATATTCTGTAAAACCTGTGAAAGCTTATTTTATTATGGATTATGGAATTTTATAATACAAGACGAATTGTAAAGTGTGACGGTTTGTTTTTAATTTTGCTTTTAAGCTAAAATCTATAAGCAGAATTAAAAAAAAAACAGGCGATTCCTTACTGCTCCTGCAGGCTGCAGCTTCTGTGCATGTTGGCAGATGTCGCATTCTGTAGCTGCAACATAAACCGTACTACTCCTAGTAGCAGTGCAAAGTTACAGCGCAAAATTGCACAAAAAATAGAAAATACATAAAAAAAAAAGCAGAGCAGTTACGGGCCATTAATCGCAGAGCAGAAAAAAAAAACAGAGCAGAGCAGCCAAAAAAAAGCATGGAGACAGCAAGCAACAGTACTTGGTTGGTGTGTATAACTTCGTACCAACAGGTAGCAACTCTACTATTTAAAATTTTAAGTGCCGCTGGAAATCTCTCGCTACCTTGTGACACTGTATTAAGTGGGTAGTTGCAGAAAATATAAGTAGGGACGCTTTGGTGGTAATATCATCTACTAGCTCTTCGTTCGTTACCGGCTTGACCGCAAAGTTGGTTAACATGCACTGCACATCAGCCCAGACATACAGTTTTCAGTCTTGCAGCAAATCAATTCAGGAGACTGGTGTCTTAAGAGCATCTTCAACTGAGCCCTCTTCTCACCCACTATCCTATATTTGAGGAAAAAATGATGAAAATCGGTCTCCAACCGACCCCCTATCCGACCCCTTTTATTTGAGAAGCCCTCAAATCTCCTCCCTCATCCCCTACATCTAGGGGCTCCTCATCCAACTCCTTATTTGGGAGAGAGGGGAGAGAGAGAGAGAGAGGGAGAGAGGGGAGAGAGAGGAGAGAGAGTTCCCAGATATTAATAAAATAGAGGTGATTCGAATATAGGGGGTCAAATATGAGGGGTCGGTTGGAACGTGTTGAGAAATAGGAGATAAAATCTGGATGAGAAGCCCCTAAATAAGAGAAATAGGAGGTTAAATATAAGTAGTCGGTTGGAGATGCTCTTAGGCTCTTTGGATTTAGGAAAGCAAATGATCCTCACACGGATCAGTAGTTTCAAGGGACCGCGTACTCTGAGAATTACAGTTGATTTTTGGTACCAACAAAAAAAACACTATCTTTAGCTACTCGACAGTATCCGAGAGCAAGTAGGCAAGAAAGAAATGGAATCGCATAGCAGTACGCATGAAAATAGTCCATGCCCATTAGAGCAAGCGAAGGAAACTCCTCTGCAAACTGCAATGTAACCATGTAGGATTCTAGGGCGAGAAATGAGCAGGACTCTATGCACGCGTTCTGGCGTGGAGGTCACTGCACACTACATGACTCCTTAATCTGAAAATAATGATATGAGATCTGATCTCATGTATTTATGGTCTAAATTCAATTCATAATGTTACACATGTGGATCTATTTTCTTACACGATTTTTTCTAATTTTATCACAACTTTTATGATAATTTTTACCATATATCACACTATAAATGAAGTTTAAACCGTAAATCCATAAGATCAAATCTCCTAAGATTATTTCCCCTTCATCCGCCAAAGAGAAGGGAATGAGGACATGAACAGAAAAAAAGGATCAGGTGCATACAAGCCACTTTGCTCGCTGTCCTCAACTGTTCGATCTGCGCGCACGCATGATGACTCGCAAATAAAATGCACTGGATCTGGAGAAAGCGCTCCATTTTTTCTCAGGCAAAGGTTACATCCCTGATCTTTTGCTGACGGCATCTGCCAAAAGTTGCCACGCATAATCGGGCTGACACGCCTGGAAAATAGTCCATGCCCATTACATCTCGCTCGAGGCGGCACGTTTGTGTCGGAAACCTCCTGTTAATTCCCAGCACTGCGTCAGATTGATAGCATATGGATGCCACTTTCTCGCGATCAGAACATGCAAAAAAATCGCTTGACACGCTTGGTTGTCCTACTCAACGACCCAGTGCATCAAAACACCACGAGATGAACAGTGTCACACTGCGACGAGTGATCAGTCTCAAGAGCTTTGGAGCTGCATGCATCTGGTAGGTAGAGGCCTGGAAACAGGATCGATTCACACACACAAACACGGAGCGCTACAGGCCAGGGCCAGCCTCAAGCCGAGGGTATGTCCGTGACAAGAAAATTATATAGAATCTTTCACAGAAAGACCTCCGGATGAGGCGGCCGGCCTCTAGGAGGAGCATGGACCAGGGGAGCTTTAGGAACACCGCGGCCTTCGTTCCCTGATTTGTACCGGAGCGGATGAACCTGCAAAAGGGCACCATGGCGTCAGTCAGGAAAGGATCAAGAACCAAATCAAAATGCTCACGCAAGGGCCACACAATATGGGCCAGATTGAAGGGCACTGATAATGTGGTCTTATACTGTTGGATCATTTCGAGCCCGATACGACCTCGTGCTACTACTCACACGTGGCACGATTCCTCAAAAAAAAAAAAAAACTCACACGTGGCACGACATCTGGCCCCCGTCACAGACGATCAACAATCCCGACTGTCCAAACTTTCGTCGCAGCATGCATGACAAGTGGACCCTGCAGAGCTACGTATTAAAAGTCCATGTCAGGTGGAGCCCGTCGAACTGAAGGAGACGTCGTTGTAACTAAAAATCTTGTTCCCGTGCGTCTCGTGCCAGCAGGCATATTAGTGTTTTGATACAAAAATTTTCTCGTTAATTTTTTCTTAAAAAATGTTAGCTAAATTTTTTCTCAGAAAGGTTTTTCTCAAAAGTTTGAGCTAATTTTTTTCTTAAAAGCTTGACATAAAAGTTTCTGAAAATAGAAAAGTGGAGGGAATAAAGTTTCCAAAAAAAGATGAGGGTTATCGAAAAGGGGCGTGAATTTACCCGCGCCCGGTGCACGAATAGCAGCGTCCCGTTGTAACCCGTCACTCCTTCCCTCCAATTCAGGGGAAGCAGCCATCCAGCGGTGCCAACGTGACGACGAACCGGGTCGAGAGAAGCAGAGACATGCACGCGCGGGAAACGAGACCACCATACAACACGAACGAAACCATCGCATCAAGGTGCGCGGACGATGTCGCGGGACGACGAGGGGAGCACCGCGGGGATGGTGCCGCACGGCGCCGGGGACGCGCCGGCGGTGTTGCTCCACGGCAGCCTGGACATCTGGATCCACGAGGCGCGCAACCTCCCCAACAAGGACATCCTCTCCAAGACCATGAGCGACCTCCTACGCAAGAAGTCCTCGTCATCCGACGCCATGACCAGCGACCCCTACGTCACCGTGCAGGTCGCATCCTCCGTCGTCGCCCGCACCTTCGTCATCCCCGACAACGAGAACCCCGTCTGGGCGCAGCACTTCCTCGTGCCCGTCGCGCATGAGGCCGCCGCCGTCATGTTCGTCGTCAAGGACAGCGACGTCTTCGGCGCGGAGCTCATCGGCGCCGTCGCCATCCGCGCCGACCAGCTCGAGGCCGGGGACAGGGTCGAGGGCGTGTACCCGGTCCTCGAGCACAACGGCAAGCAGTGCGCGCCCGGCGCGGTACTGCGGCTATCGGTGAAGTACGTCCCCGTGGCCAGGCTCACAATGTACCACCACGGCGTCACCCCAGGCCCAGACTTCCCCGGCGTGCCCAACACGTACTTCCAGCTGCGCCGCGGCGGGAGGGTCACGCTGTACCAAGACGCGCACGTGCCCGACGGGTGCCTGCCGGAGATCACGCTGGGAAATGGCGCCGGCTACCGGCACGGGCAGTGCTGGCGCGACGTCTACGACGCGATATCGCAGGCGAGGAAGCTGATCTACATCACCGGGTGGTCGGTGTTCCACACGATCCACCTGGTGCGCGACGGCGGCGGCGACAAGGCGCTGGGCGATCTGCTCAAGAGGAAATCGCAGGAGGGGGTAAGGGTGCTGCTGCTCGTGTGGGACGATCCCACTTCCAGGAACGTCCTAGGCATGAAAATGGTATGCATGATTCAGTGATTCCAAACGCTTCAATTTTTGTTTTCTCTGACGTCCTGGTCCTACTTTTTTATTGAAGAAACTGGTGGGTTTCCCCTACATATTATATATTAATAATGCCAAAAAGTACAAAAAAAAAAAGAATACAAAAACTAAAAGGAATTATGAAAAGAATCTAGCCAGTCACTAATTTGAGGTAGATATCTACCTTTTGCACGATGGATAACCATGCAAACTTTCTCTTGAATTTTGGTTCTGCAATCTTCCACTGATGGGTGTCTTTGACTGAATATAAGATCATTCCTTGTTGTCCATGTGCTCCAACGCATGATTATAATCTCCATGAAGAAAGGTACTCCTAAAGAACCTTTGAACTCTTAGAGTACCATGAAGGGCGCAAGGCTAGGATCTACATTGAGGCCAAGAAGTGCCGAGGAAGATCTTGCAAAAACAAATGCTCCACCGTTTCATATAGGACACAGTTATATGAAGGCAGGTCCATGTTTTTCCTGAACAACAAATTTCTGGTGTTGAGTCGATCCATGATTAGCAACCAGAAAAATACTTTGTGCTTCAGTTGACAAGAGGACCTCCAAAGCCAATTAAAAGCAGGATGTATCACAGGGAATCCTATCATTCTTTTGTATGCTTTCACTGAGGAATAGAGATTGTTTCCCCAGATATATGACCAGACATCATGGCCCTGACTGAAATGTGTGTCATGCTGCTGAAGGATGGCGCCATTCCATAGGTCTTGCCCAAATATGATTGTTGTACCATCTAGGCATTCCATAGGTATGCTGCTAAACCCTTATGGCAGTCCAGGAGTTTAAGATTGTCTCTCCACCAGAATGAACCAGCTTTGGCGTTGATGGGAAGCCTGCCATTGGTATAATAATTATTCCAAAGAAGATGGGCCCATGGGAGATTTGCCTTGTTATATAACTTATGCAAATTCTTCATAAGTAGGGCATCATTTTGCACTCTAAGGTTTCTGACTCCTAGTCCACCATGTTTGTTTGGTTTGCACACCATTTTCCATGATGCTTTTGGAGATTTTTTGACAGTGATGTCAGAACCTCGCCATAAGCAATGCTTCCGATATGCATCTATCTGCTTGACCACTGTCAGAGGAATTTTGAGTGTGCACATGTAAAATGTTGGCAAAGATGAGAGGACTGAGTTGACCATGAGCAGCTTTCCACGCTGAGTGAGAAATGAGGAGCAACTGACCATTCTTCTTTCGACTCGGTGAAGTAGTGGCAGGAAATCTTCGACTCATGGTTTTGTTAGCCCCAGATGCAGCCTTAAATATGCCAATGGTAAGGACCCTATCTTGCAGTTCCGTGTTTTTGAGAGAATCTCCATTTTTTCAGCTGAAACATTGACAAGCACCATAACTGACTTATTGTAGTTAACTTTGAGACCTGTTGATGCTGCAAACGTATTGGGAAGAGTGTTTAGACAGAAGATCTGCTTTGCACACGCCTCGATTACCACAACAGTATCATCGGCATAATGAACTACAGGAAAATCTGAACCAGCATTTAGAGGGATTGGCAGGTTCAACAGTCCTTGGGTTTTTGCTTTGTTGAGGATAGACTGTAATAGGTCAGCAGCTAGGACAAACAGGAGTGGGGATCGAGGATCCCCTTGTCATACCCCTCTTATGCAGTGAAAGACTTTGCCAGGGACTCCATTGAGTAGAACTGAAGAAGTGCCAGAATTTAAACTTCCAGAGATCCAATTGATCCATTTATCTCCAAACGTTTCGGAATTTCCAGTATCACCTGATGTTCAATCTTATCAAAGTGAAATACTGCATTTTTTTTCTTCAACAGAAGTTACATTTTAATCTACTGGATCAACATCCAATCAAACAACCCCTGATCTCCATACAAATCCAATGTCACAAACCAGTTAGTTAAACTTGAGAAAAACTCAGGAAACTTATAAATAGTAAATCCGTTATGAATACGTTGAATATGGCATTGCATATTGTTGTAAAATCTGAGCAAAGCCTGCTTACTCATCAGAGTTTATTATGTAGGAAGGTTACATGGGCACACGGGATGAGGAGACCCGTCGATTTTTCAAACATTCTTCAGTTCATATACTGCTTTGCCCACGGTCTGCTGGGAAAAGGCACAGCTGGGTGAAGCAACAGGTTGTATTCAACTTAACTATTTCTACTTGCAGCAATCATTTTGGACCATGTACTGATGGTAACCATTGGAAACCAGGAAACAGGAACTATTTTTACTCATCATCAGAAAACAGTGATTGTGGATGCTGATGCCGGGAACCATAGAAGGAAGATTGTTGCTTTTGTCGGAGGCCTTGATTTGTGCGGTGGGCGATATGATACACCAAGACATGCTTTGTTTCGGACTCTTCAGACATTGCACAAGGAGGACTATTATAACCCAAACTTTGCAGTGAGGATCCTTTTTCACATATATCATTTTGAATTGGCTCAGATACAGACCTCACGCAATGTTCAGTGCTTAAACACATGGACAAGATTCCTCCCCTTATTGTCTTGGGACAATTGATGCAATTTTGATCCTTGCAGCACTTCCTTGCAGATTGTTGATGCCCGTGGCCCGAGGGAGCCATGGCATGATCTGCATTCCAAAATTGATGGTCCAGCAGCATATGATGTCCTGAAAAACTTTGAGGAGCGATGGTTAAAGGCATCAAAGCGCAGCGGGTCTAAGAAGTTGTCGAAATCACACAATGATACATTGCTCTGGATTGAAAAAATACCTGATATTGCAGCTATTGACGATGAAATCTATTCAAATGACAATGATACAGAGAGATGGGATGTTCAGGTAAGTCTTGCAAAATATTCCATAGCTGCAGATCAAAATTATGCCATACCTGGCGGAGCCCTGAACAAACTATAACTTGGAAAGCAGATTTTCCGATCGATCGATTCAAACTCTGTCAAGGGTTTTCCAAAAGATCCACGCGAAGCCACTAGTAAGGTAACTGAAACGTACTAGATTACATTTATATTAACCACATACGCGATGCTCCGCTTTCTTTTACTTAATACAATATTTTGCTGTGGTGAACAGAATCTTGTTTGTGGGAAAAATGTACTGATAGATATGAGCGTGCATACAGCTTATGTGAATGCCATCCGAGCTGCGCAACACTTCATCTACATTGAGAACCAGTATTTCCTTGGTTCTTCATTTAATTGGGACTCACATAAAGAAGTTGGTGAGCATAAAAGATCTAATATTTCCTTCAAATACTCTAATTTATCTGAAAGGCATGCTCCTTTTATGTTCTTTAATATTAACCTTACCTTCTTTATGAATTACAGCATATTCCAAACTTTCTTGATCCCCTCATTTCACACATAATGACTGCAAGAAATATGAAACTCTTCCTAACTTCAGGACTCCGGAATCTATTATATTGCAGGTGCTAATAATTTAATACCGATTGAGATAGCCCTTAAAATTGCAAACAAGATCTATACGAACGAGAGATTTTCAGTGTACATAGTAATTCCAATGTGGCCTGAAGGTAATCCTACGGGTGCTCCTACACAGAGAATTCTTTACTGGCAGGTTAGATTTTGCAGCCCTTCTATTGTCCTGGATCTGATTTAATCTATTCTTATCTACAACATAGTAATCTCTTGAAACAGTACAGCAACTTATGTCATGCAATTCCTTTCTCTCTTTCCTTTTGTCATTGTAGAAAAAGACAATGCAAATGATGTATGAGATAATTTATAAGGCATTGAAAGAAGTAGGACTAGAAAATACATATGAGCCGCAGGATTACCTGAACTTCTTCTGCCTTGGCAATCGTGAATCTGATGACGCTCCTAGCACTTCCAGTGGATCATTCTCAGACAGCAACCCTCAGGTGAGAATATTGCAGAGTGTAGTTCTGTTTTCTCCTGCTGATTGCTGTACAGTTTAGAAGTGGCCAAAACTGCAGGCTGCATCTATTTCTATTTCTTAAAAAAAACAGTTGTGCTGAACTCACCCTTTTTTTGGGCAACTTGTACATTGGATCAGGACCAAGCCCGGAAAAGCAGGAGATTCATGGTGTATGTGCACTCAAAAGGCATGATTGTGGATGATGAGTACGTGATCATTGGGTCGGCTAATATCAACCAGAGGTCCATGGAAGGAACTAGAGATACAGAGATTGCAATGGCGGCATACCAACCTCAGCACACATGGGCAAATACGCTTTCTGCTCCTCGCGGACAGGTAAAGATGTTTAGTATTTGCTGCGACAAAGTGACAAACGACGTAAGTTCATATTACAACTAGCGGATTGGCGCGCCTAAGCAGCGCTCATTTTTTGTTGGATAGAGCATGACAAAAGAGACTAGGAAATTAAGTTCACCAATTTTAGGCATCTCAATATTTATTTATAAATTTATCGATCTTTAACACATTTATTTAATTATGGAAAAATAGTGGTATTTTTATATATGCACATAATTTTAACATGTAGACGACAATAATACGAATCTAATTAAATTTGTTTCATATTTTTTGAGTTTTAGATATTTTCCTATGTATTTTAGATTATTTCAACCGATTTATCAATATAACTATTATTACTTTCGCTATTTTCTTGAATTTCGCAAAAAAAATATGTATACATACTCATACATATAAGTATATATACATATACATACACATGTACATATATGTGCATGTATTCACACACACACACACACACACACACATATATATATATATATACACACATACACACACGTACACATACATATATGTATATACACATACACACACGTACACATACGTGAGACCTGTATAAACAGTACCAAACTTGATCTTTAGAATTGCTCGAAATCTTGATCTTTAGAATACATATAATAGATTCGGGAATGTGCTAATCTGGTGTGCTGATTTAATTTTACCTGCAGATTTTCGGCTACAGGATGTCACTGTGGGCCGAGCACATCGGAGCCGTGGAGGAGAGCTTCACCCGTCCGGAGAGCCTGGAGTGCGTGAGGCAGGTCCGCCGCATCGGGGAGCGGAACTGGGAGCAGTTCGTCTCCAGCGAGGTGACCGAGATGAGGGGCCATCTGCTCAAGTACCCCGTCAGTGTGGACCGCAGGGGCAAGGTGAAACCAATGCTTGAGTCCGCCGCGTTTCCGGACCTCGGCGGGAGCATCTGCGGGTCGTTCCTGCACATCCAAGAAAACCTCACGATATGAACAAGAGCATAATGCAATTTATGGAAGGCGACATGGGAACAGCGGCACACTTTTTCTAGAAAGCCGGTGCCGTAAGTTAAGTATGGGAGACGGTGTATTTTTTAAAGAAGTCTGACAGTAAATACATAGAAGTTAAATATTATATCCTTAATTATAAACGATAAATAATAGGAGATTGGATGAATTTTTAGAATGTATGAAAGACAAATAAAAATATATTGAATGTATTTTTAGAAGAAAAAAAAATGATCCAATTTTATATAATAATTGTTTGATCAACTCGGATGAACAATAAAGACCAATCAGATTTATTACGACTTATATATTTTATAAAAATAAAGATATAGATACATATGCCACCCTATTATTCAATGCCAACGAGGTGAATAGCTCGAACTTTCAGCTGAATCAGAAAAGCAAATGACTGCTTGCTGCTGTACCAAAATCACAATAACTTGACAGCTTGGAGCATTGAAATTCAAGGCTGCAAAGTTTTCAATATACCTGCAGTGCTGGAGCTTTCAAAAATTAAAACAGTAATAGAGGAAAGTTACTGCTATAGATTAATAGTTTAATACTAGTAATCAACAACAGTGTCACCAAATGGTTCGTCAGTTCAGTTCCATAAATCATAACATGAATATATCAGTGGATTTGACTATGTACTGTTCCTGATTTTGAAGTGGACGTCGGCATGCCGGCAGAGGGGGCCAGATCCGAGGCGATGTTGCCGCTCAACCCCAATGCTGACGAGGTCGTCGGCGTGCCGACGGAGGAGACCGGGCTCGATACTGTGCTGCCGCCCGATGATGTCACGACCTTTAGGCAGGGCATAAATTCCTATTACTTCGCTGCTCTGCCCATGACAACTCAGATTGTGGTGCCTGTTCGTGGAGATACAAGATGATGTGGCGGATGCTCATAACCTACGGTTGCATACACTTCACAGGCGTGAGCTGCACATGATGTGCAAAAGGAATGACTTCAAAGATAATATATCAAATACGGCCATGCTGGAATTGTTGTTGTCATGTGACACGATTGTTGGCTTGGAGGATGTTCAGCAAGAGTTACCCATAGATGATATCTTTACTGTGTCTGGGGGTGTGGTGGGAGTTCGGCGCACAAGTAACAGGATTTCTGCATGCTCCGACGAGGATACGATGATGAAGGTGAAGCGTATGGCAGCAAAGAATAACTTGGAACAAGGTATGAATAATGCATCCTTTATTTCTTTTTTCAACAATAAAGTTTCTTCCAATATCAAGAGCTTAGGTGTTGTTATGGGTAGAGATGAGAGATATAAACAATTCGATTATTTCTATTAAGAATATTGAGATTGATAGGTTAACTGTTACCACTAAGTCTCTTAATAATAATATTAGCAAGATACATAGTAACAGAACTTCTGAGTCAAATATGCATAAAGATGAGGAAGATATGGATAAGATTGACAAGCATCTCAGTCACATATACCGTGATTTAATTGAGGTCCTCAATGAAGAGGATTTTGATCAAATATGTTATGATCTTAATACTGTCTCGAGAAGGAAAAAGTCCAGTTCCAGAGGTAGGGATAAACGCCTGCCTAAGAAACCAAATACACCATCCAAAATTAATCTCTAATGAAAGGGATCTTTTAGAATAGCAGAGGTCTGGGGGACTTGGCTAAACACAACTATATTTCAGACGTAGTGAAGGAAAGACAATTGAATTTTGTAGCCCCCATAGAAACAGGAAGAAGCACATGCCCTGATTCGCTTCTAAGACGCCTATGCAATAGCTTAAATTTTCTATGACACATTATGCCACCACATGGTAGGTCCGGATGAATTATCCTTGATGTGAATATGGCAATTTTCCATATTAGGTCAATTGTAGAAGGGGATTATTATACAAAATTCATTCTTAAGAATAAATAAGACGACTTTATGTGAGCATTATATGATGTTTATGGGTCTGCCCAAGACGAACATAAAACAGCTCTCATGACTCAAATGGCCAATGTGTGTAGCAAAGAAGAGAACCCGATACTAATGGGGGAGACTTCAATATTATGAGAAAACCCGAGGATAAAAGTAGTAGATCCTTTGATTATAGATGGCCTCGATTGTTTAATGTTGTTATTGAAACATTAGACTTTCGAGAACTTGAGTTATCTGGATGCCAATATACCTGGATAAATGAAAGAGATCCACCAACGTTTGAGAAACTAGATAGAGTTCTGATGAGTACAGAGTGGGAGTTAAAATACCCCAAGGCATCGGTTCAGGCTTTAGATAGGTCAAGATCTGATCACACCCCTCTCTTACTTGACACTAGCTTATCTTCCTCTTATGGTAAACAACCTTTATTTAAATTCGAATTAGGTTGGTTTATCCGCGATGGCTTCTATGATATGGTTGCCGATATATGGCAAAAGGAGCAGCAAGACACTAATGTCATGCAAAAATGGCAAAATGAAATATGTGCCTTGCGATGGTATTTAAGGGGCTGGGCCAAGCATGTTAGCGGAATGAACCGGAAAGAAAACAAGATGCTAATATCCAAAATTGATACCCTCGATAAAAAAAGCTGAACATACAACTTTATTAGCATATGAAATTGGGTTCAAGCATTACCTCAATGAGAGGTTGGCCCATCTCTTAAGAGAGGAATAACTTAAATGGTACCAGAAAGCCAAAGTAAAGGATTTACTAAAAGGAGATAATAATACTAAATATTTTCAACTAGCAGTCAATGAAAGACATAGGAAAAAAATAAATATACAAGCTGGAACAAGAAGAAGGTATGATATTTAGGGAGACTCAATTTAAGAAGTATATCACCAAATATTACAAATGGCTTTTTGGACCTCCTGAGATAAACAACTTCTCAGTGGATGAGGCAAGTCGTGATGATATTCCTCAAGTGAGCACACAAGAAAATGAATTCTTGACAGCTCCTTTTATAGAAGATGAAGTTCAATGGGCTATTTTCCAAATGGAACATAACAAAGCCCCTGGGTCTGCTGGTTTTCCCGCTGAATTTTATTAAGTATTTTGGGAGGTGATCAAGGGCGATTTAATGGCTTTGTTTGTTGATTTTCATCTTGGCTTCTTACCGCTATTTAGTCTTAACTTTGGAGTAATTACATTACTTTCAAAATCGGACACTGCCTAAAAAATACAAGAATATCGTCCAATTTGTTTGCTTAATGTCAGCTTCAAAATATTTACTAAAGTTGGCACTAACAGGATAAGTGGGGTGGCAGAACATGTGATCCGTCCAATACAGACTGCATTCATGTCTAATCGAAATATTATGGAATGAGTTATAATACTACATGAGACCATCCATGAATTGCATAAGAAACATCTAAACGGAGTAATATTAAATATTGACTTCCAGAAGGACTATGATATAGTCAGATGGCTATTTTTGCAACAAACTCTAAGAATGAAGCAATTTTCATATAAGTAGTGCCAATGGATCCAAAAATTTGTATCTGGCGGGAGTGTAGGTATCAATGTTAGTGATGACATTGGATCTCACTTTCAAAACCACAAAGGTTTACGACAAGGAGACCCTCTTTCTCCCATCCTCTTTAATATTGTGGTGGATATATTGGCAATTATGATAGTCAGAGCCAAATAGGATGGACAGATCTCAGGAGTTGTACCACATTTGGTGGATGACAGGTTGTCAATCCTGTAATATGTGGATGACACCATCATCTTCATAGAACACAACTTGAAGCAAGCCCACAATATTAAGCTTCTGTTATGTGTTTTTGAATAACTATCTGGACTTAAGATCAACTTTCACAAAAGTGAAATATTTTGTTATGGTAGGGCAATGGAGATAGAAGATCAGTATACACAGCTATTTGGATGTGATAATGGATCATATTCTTTCAGATATCTTGGCATTCTCATGCACCATCAAAAGTTTTGTAACAGTGATTGGAGAAAGGTTGAGGAAAGATTTGAGCGACGACCGAGTAGTTAGAAGGGTAAACACTTGTCAGCGGAGGTCGATTAGTATTGATTAATTCAGTTCTATCTAGTCTGTCAATGTTCACGATGTCTTTCTTTGAAATTCCATGAGGCTTCTCAAAAGACTAGATTATTTACGATCTAGGTTCTTTTGGTAATACGATAGTAACAAAATAAAATATAGACTTTCTAAGTAGAAAATCTTATGTCAATCTAGGGATCAACGAGGGTTAGAAATTCTGGATCTTTCAATCCAAAATAATTGTTTCCTCAATAAATGGTTATTTAAGCTTCTGAGAGAGGATGGAGTATGGTAACAATTGTTCAAAAGTAAATACCTTGGGAGTAAAGTCCTCACATAGATCGAAGGAAAACATGAGGATTCACATTTCTGGAATAGACTAATGAGAGTCAAACAGGAATTTCTTAAAGGGGGCACATTCAATATACAGGATGGCACCTAGATAAGATTTTAGGAAGATAAGTGGCTAGATAATACATCTCTTAGCGAACAATATCCGTCACTCTTTGGTATTGCGAGGCATAGAAATGCTACGGTGGTAGAGGTGATGAGTACTATATCGCTCAATATATCATTTTGCAGCCAATTATTAAAGACAGATTAACAACTCAGCATAATTTAGGGCTAGAGCTAGTTAACAAACAATTGATATAAGAAAAAGATAATTTTAGATGGAACCTTGATAAAAGCGGATATTTTACTGTCCAGTCCATGTATAGGCATATGGCAAACAGAGACCTTTCCTTCTCCAATATTTTTTTTGTGGCGTTTAAGACTCCATTTGAAGATAAAGATCTTCATGTGGTATGTAGGACGAGGGTTCATATTGACTAAAGATAATTTAGCAAAATGTAACTGAAATAGGGATCTTAAGTGTAGCTTTTGTAATCAAAATGAAAGTATACATCACTTGTTTTTTGGTTGTCATTTTGCTAAATCAATTCGACATGTTATTAAAATTGCCCTCGGGATTGACACACCAAGAAACATAAGTCATATGCTGGACGAATGGGTTAGAGGTGTTGGGCAAATTAATAAGAACAGAATCTTTGTCGATGTAGCAGTCTTATGTTGGGCTATTTGGCTATGTCGTAATGAGATTGCGTTTGAGAAAAAAAAAATCACAACTTTCATGCAGGCACTTTTTAGTGGCACATACTGGCTAAGGCACTGGACTCTGTTGCAGAAGGAGGAGGACATGGTGTCGTCTACAAAAGGCGTGCCAAGCTTTGAAGATCGTGATAATGTGTATCTTCGTCAAGAATGGGTGGCGCTTTAGTAATAGATTTGCTGGTAGTTAATTGGTTTTTATGGAGTTTGTGAACTATATTTTTGTTCCGTTCCAAATGCTTGAAGTTTGCAACACTTTTGTAATAATGAACCAGACAATATGCAACAAGTAGTGCAGAGGCTGGTAACTCCTTTCCATTATTAAAAAAATGTACTTTTCGCTGTAATTTAACTCTATTACTCAAATAATAGATCCTAGCAGCGAAGTAATTATTATTTAAAGACAAGGTAGTTCCTGCTGCAGCTCAAAATAGGGTGTTTTACACGGGGCAATTAACTTTTGCTATTTTTACGAGTGGCATGTTCTAAAATGTCATCCTACCAAAAAAAAAACTTTGATAAATTACCACCCAAATATACTGAATTGTTGAAACTTTGCCACTTTTACTGACATGGCGGCATCTTAGAGGAATATTTCTTTTGACATAGGGGAAAAATTACTGAAATGCCCTTCTTCTTCTTCTCCCTTCCCCTTCTTCTCTGTAAATGACCATGCGTTGGTATTCTTCTTGTGTGTCGCTGTCGGTGGATGAACACCGCAAGCGGGGATCCTGAGGGACCCCCTTTGAGATTCGGCCGGGGAGCTGATTCTGGATCTACCTCGTACGTGGGGTTAATGCGTGTGTATGGAACTTAGGTGGGACGAATGATCGTCGGCTAGTAGGAGTAAATGCACCAAAGATTTAGACAGGTTCAGACCGCACGGAGGCGTAATACCCTACTCCTGTGTGTCTAATGTGTTATTAATGCTCTTGGAATGTCTTTCTCTAGATCTCTGTGTTACAAGGTTTTGGGCCCTATCTTTCTATCTTGAGCTTCTGCTGTTCGAAGTCTCTTGTTGGCTTGTTGGCTTGATGGCTTGGTTTCTAAGTCTTGAGCTTGTCTTTCCCGTGCCCTTTCTCCGAAGTGCCCCCCCCCCTTTATCCTACCGGGGGAGGCCCTCCAGGGCGTGCCCAGAACGAGGGCATAAGTTCCCGTAAATAATAAATGGAAAACAACCATCATGGATCTACAGTTGATGTTACAGAGGGTTGAAAATGCGTCCCTCGAACGATTCCGTCGGTCTTTACGTCCCAACTTTAGCAGGTGCAGGGGGGCCCACCGGCCAGCCTCTGAGTACCCTCTCATGCCCGTCTGGTCAGAGTAGAACTGACATGGTCTGATGCAACGGGGCGATAGGCGATAAGCCTTGAGCCCATCGAAGATATCTTCGAGCCGTATGTCTCCATGGGCCCCGCGAAGGGACATGCGATGGGACTCGCCGCATTAATTGTTTCCACGCTTTCCTGTCAGGCGGTGGCAAGGACTGACGTACTCAGTATGACAGGCATGTGGGGAGTGGTTGGATGTGACTAGCCACGCTCCCCCTTAAATGCAGCATCGGGCCTCCCACCGATCGACACCTCATCGTGGAGTCCTTGCGGGGTCTACCGGCAAGGGGCTTCTCGGGTCCTCGGGGAACTCTGGGTACTCAGGGACTAACTGTTCTTGGCCCCGAGCACCCCCTCCAGGGCCTGGCCTTTCTCGGGTCCTCGGGGAACTCTGGGTACTCGGGGACCAATTGTTTTTGGCCCCGAGCACCCCCTCCCGGATCTGGCTCTTCTCGGGTCATCGGGGAACTCTAGGTACTCGTGGACTAACTGTTCTTGGCCCCGAGCACCCCCTCCCGGACCTGACTCTTCTCGGGTCCTCGGGGCACTCTGGGTACTCGGGGGCCAACTGTTCTTGGCCTCGAGCACCCCATGGACCTGGGTTTTCTTGGGCCCTCGAGGAGATGGTCCCCGAGGGAGGGCGCCATGTGGCACTGCGTTGTCCTGGCCTTGGGACTCGGGAACCCCCGGTTCCACGCCGCTGACCGTGAGGAAGCCTAGGCCAGGGCCACAGCTGCCTCCGCCTTTGCTGCGACGGATGGGGAGGGCGAGGGGGTCGATGCGGGAGGGAGGGGGCGTGGCAAGAAGGCGACCGAAGGGGCGGTCTTTGAGCGGGCTAGGCATCGACGACCACGCTCGTCGACCGCCGCCACAAATCGTTGCCCGCTGGCCTCAGTCCAAGAGAAAAAGAGAAGCACATGAAGATGAAGGACATAAAAGTGCAGGGAGGAATATTCCGCTAAGATGTCGTCATATCAGTCAAAAATGGCAAAATATCAACAATTCAGTGGATTCAATAGTATTGTCATAGTTTTTCAATAGAATAGCATTTCAGAACATGCCACTGATAACAATGACAAAGAGTTAATTGCCCCGTTTTACACACAAAAATAATGGATATCCAAAGTAGGGGGTCTTATAAAAAATACTGGATGGCGATTGATTATTAATCGCGATGCGATGTAGGGGTATTTTGCACAAGTTGTTGACCCCAGTCAGCCCTCTAGCGGGCAGCCATTTGCCGTTGGATCGAAGGGGTGCGGCCAGGATAGAGCTACGGCCCGAAACACGGTCCGCGACCTCACCGCCCCGTTCCTGTCGCCGACCGCCGTCCCTGAATCCTGATCCTGATGCCACCGAACCGCAAGAGGCGAGCACCAGCCATGGAACCCGCGGCAGGAGGCGCCGGCCAGCAGCGCCAGAACAAAGCTTCGGCGGGCAAGAAGGCCAAGAAAAGCGCCTCCGGCGGCGGCGGCGGCGGCGGCGGGAGATGGCCGGCGGTGAAGCCCAAGAAGGATCTCCAGATCAATCGCCTCAAGGGCACCCACCTCCTCACCGTAAGCTACCCCTTTTGACCCAGCGTACCCTTACCCTATCGACTCATGCTTGCATCTGATTCCAACATCCTGTAGCTCGAACTGCGGTTGTGAAGAGGATAATTAGCAATTAGGATCGGTGCTGCATATAAGCAGACATGATTAGACGGATCTACCTTGATCTTAGCTGGTTAGAGAAGCATCAACTAGGTTGTCGTACGCCTGCATATTTGGAAAGTTATCTGTAAGGAAATGCTAATACTGGTAGACCATGATTAACCTCCTGCTAAGAATGCCTCTGAAAGGAGAAGGCACTCTGATGGCATGTTGTTTGATGAAAAAGGAACAACTGCTAAAGAGTTGCCAAATTGGCACGGCAATTTATTAGGTCTATGTTCATCTGATTGTGTCTCTTCTGAGAATTTGTCACACTTGAAATAGGTTCCTGACTTCTTCACTTCTGCGGAGGCGAAGGCTTTCATCAACATTGCTGAGTCTATGGGCTTCACGCACCAGGGCAGTTTGGGGCCGCTAAAGGGGGAGGCTTATAGAGACAATGACCGAATATCTGTGACAGATCCCTTGCTCGCTCAATCCATCTGGGAATCAGGGGTAAACAGAATTTTTACGGACATCAACGTCTCTGGCAAAGTAGCAACGGGATTGAATCCAAATATCAGGTTCTACAGGTATATACTGTTAGGAGTTGCGCAAAGATCTGCTGCTGGGCTTGTCATGCTGTTGGATAGCTTGAGTTGCTGATGGTATCAATTTGTGGTTTTTGTTGCTTACAGGTACACTGAAGGTCAGCGCTTTGGTAGGCATATAGATGAAAGTGTCGACCTTGGGGATGGTTCTAGAACATATTATACACTGTTAATATACCTTTCTGGCAAAGGAAGTGCAAAGGGTTCATCTGTACAAGCTCTTGTTGGAGGGGAGACTGTCTTTTATGACCAGCGAGGGGGAGTTGTTGCTGAGGTACTTCCTGGTTCCAAAATCTTCGTCTCTTTGATAAAATCACATCAATTTTGAAGAATTGTTTCATCCAAAGAAATTCTTTTAATGGAAAGCTTGTTCTGGTGATAAGGAAATGCAAATCATGTGTTTGGTTTGTCAGACACGCTAGAGCTCAGTCATTAGAAGGTTAAACTTGGACTAGTATGCACATGCTGCCATCCAATTTATTTGGCCACCTAGATGAGGAGAATTGTGACTAAGAGAAGTAAGAACGTAGTATATAATGCACATAACAGCTATGAGTCTTTCTTGCAGTTCTGAACTCCATATATATTATAGAAAAGCGGCATGCATAATCATGTGTTTTCCCTTGTAAATTTTTGTAAGGCACCTGATGTCAAAAAAATTGCATGACCATACCTTATCACTTATGAGCTCCCTTGATATACCGCCACTGTCAAACTGATCCTTATCTGAGGCTACCGCGTGATAGGTCGCACCAGTGCAAGGAATGGCTCTACTCCACCTACACGGCGCTAAATGTATGCTGCATGAGGCCCGCGTTGTGAAAAAGAATGCCAAGTATGTACTCCGTTCAGATGTTGTATTTTCTTAGCTGAAGAAGTACTTCGAGCTTAGTTTCAGATCAATCAGCTCTTTAGGGCACAATGGATCTGGGATCAACGGCCGATTTTCCCATTTTGCAATTTGTTATACAAGAGCCCTGTAACCGTTGCAATGTTGGAAGTTATCGTTTGACATCAGGATCGCGTTTTATTGTCTGTTGATGCATTTGCCGTCACTTGAAAGTGCAAATGAAGCTTCATTCTCTCGATAGCTGCGGACATTGGCTACACCTTTTAGCTGCAGTTTCGGTTCTTCGCCGGCGTTAGCTGTGGACGGCCTGAAGCCTAACAGGTCGCTTCTAGTTTTGGTACTACGCACAATCCAAGCAAAATACGAACAAAACTTTATTTTTGACATGTGATCTCTAGTAAGCAAAGTACAAACCAAACAAGCATTGGGAGCATTAGGCCGAAAACTGAAAAACTTTCGAGGCCTAGCGTCACGCAGGACGACATGAATTCCAGTTTGCAAAACGGAACCAAATAAGAGAGTTTCAGAAAGAAAAGAAAAAAGCGGTTGGTCGCATACAGATTTTAGTATGAAAGGACTACCTGCTTAGCATTTAGCGGTGTTTGCCGCATACAGTTCTTAGTATTGAAACCGCAAACCAGATCTTTTTACATCACTGCTCTACTTTTCCCAGATTCCAGATAACTCTAGCAAAAATCTGTTTTTCTTAATCATGATTCCTCAGGGCGATACGTGGAGAGACTATTTATACACATAATATTGGTATATGCTAAGATCAAATGCGCAACATCGGAGTTAACGTTGCAGACTCCTCAACTAAAAGCCAAGACCTGTACTCCCAGGCACAGCATCAACATAACTTTGCTCCTGTCAGTGTCTATATGAACCATGACCTGTGAGAGTTCAAGTCTGCAAAATGAAGTATGCTGTCAGATAACACTGCTGCTGACGTGTTGCAATGCAACAGCTAGAACTCACGTATAACCAGTTCAAATGACAAAATGACAGTGGCCTATATTCATATTCAAAATGACAAATACTCGAGATTAATTAACACAGTTAAATGCAACCACAGGCATTGGGATGTTTTTGCGTAAAGGATGATGAAGGTGGAAGGATGAGAGCCCAACTACAGCACATAATAGGACCTTCTTCATGTGCAAAACTGTGCAACGAGAATACATCTAGATAGTAGCTCAGGAATTGCACATTACAAGAAAGTACATGCACAAATAAGATAAACACAATTTTTGCACAACAACAGTATAAGCTAGATTTCAAATATAACAGAATGCTCTTGCATAAGCAACTCAACAAATCACACAAAATGTGGGCACATATAGATGCAATTATCTTTAAGCATCCAATCCAAATTTATTTGAGATCAGATATACTTAAATCAGGGAGTATTGACCAATTTTGGACGTCCCGTTTCCTTGTCTATCTCCACCTTTAGACCTATGTTAGCAATCTCTGGAGTAATAACAGGTTCCTGCATCTCAAGTTCAGATACCTCCTTCTGATTTTCCACATTTCCTTCAAACAAATTCTTCACAGCTAGCAGACCCCACTCCCTCAAATACGGGCTTTCTTCATCAATGACACACTGCTGCAGCAGTAACACAATCCCATTTAGCTGCCTAATCTCATTCTGCACCTTCTTACTTCCGTTCAAGCAATTAGCAATGATAGCAACTAAATCTCTCCTGTAACCATTGTATGGACAGACCTTTCCATTTTCAAGTGCCGATTGGTTATCGCCTTGTCCTTTTGCCATTGATTTTCTGATTGTACTTGGGGGCTCAAGCTCACCTAGGTATTTCAAAAGGCATTTTACAAGGCCAGTCTGCAATAGTGAGTCAACAGGAATTTGAATCTCTGATGAAGGGAATTCCCAAGCATATATGTCCCTCAGGAGCTGCAGTGAATATCCAAGGACATCGATTGCAGGGCATCCAGTTGGAAGAGGAGAGCTACCTCGGTGAGTAAAATCTACAGTCTCAGCAGCATGCTTGTGTACACCAAAAACATCAAGTGCAAAACTGTCAGAGACAGTAGCTTCTTTGACAGTGTACCCAAAAGAAGTGCATGCTTAGCATTATATTCATCACCTTTGCTGCACTCAGCATCATTAGTTGAACATAAGGCTTCAAACAAAGTCCTAAACTTTTGCTCCTCAACACAGACTTTGAATAGAAGCCATAACCATTCTTCCCTGTGGTCCACTACATTTTATAATTTAGGTTAGGGTCATATTCAACTGTGAACTTCTACAAACAAAACAGCCCAGAGAACAATTGTGAGTTCTAAACAGCCTAAGAAATCCTTAGGATGAAGGCTATTTACTAGTTAGTATCGCATCTAGAATAGACCAAACAGGATAACCATAACATTTCATATATCAGAGATAAGCAAAATCTGGAATCCAACTAGGACGGTCAAGCTCGGGCCTCTGTGATGCAATTATCTGATGAAGTGCATCATGACGGTGAATAGGCAACTGCATTTTGTGATTTAGGTCGGGATCATATACAACCGTGAACTTCTACAAACAAAACAATCCAGATGACAAAAGCGAAATTCTACAGCAGCCTAAGAAATCCTTAGGCTGAAGGCTACTCTACATAACATCTCGAGTAGATAAATCAGGAAAACTATAGCATTGCATATATCAGAGAGAAGAAAATTATCTGATGAGTGCATCATAACGCCACTTCCAAATCCCAAATTACTGACAAGCCTAATTATAGATGGAGGAGAGGTGGACGAAGGTGATCTGTTTGAGCTCGTCGCCGGCGAGGAGGTTGCGGAGGAGGCGGAGGCGGGAAGGGGAGACGGGCAGGAGGTCGAGGGTGTCGCCGAGCTCGTGGGAGAGCCCGGCTCGGCCCTCCGGGGTTCTAGAAACTTCCACAAGCGTGGCTATTGTCTCCTCACAATCGATTCCAAACTCGATCTCGTCGAGTGTGGGCTTGTGGGGTGGTGGATCCGGATCCGCTGAATGTAGAGGTGTGACGGTGGAGGAATAGTAAAATGTGAGATGATAAACAGTAATATGATGTTAATATTGTATTAAAAATACTGTAGCAAGGTAATGTAGGAATGCCGTCGATTTGCCATTCCAATTTGTACTGTTCATCATGTATCCTAATCATTCAAATGTGATCCAACGACCCATGAAAATTTAAAGCCACCTGACTTCACCAATTACTTCACCAATCGGTGAAGTCAAGAGATCTTAGTCCGATAGGAGATGTTGAGTAAGGAACTGGATTCTTGTAGGGCTTGTTTGAGAGCACGAGAAGGTAAATTTAGTGTAGTAAATACTCAAAGGAGATTTAGAGTGCATTTTATTTCTAAGGGGGGCGATTATCTTCTTTTCTTGCCACTATTATGGGTGGAAGGGATAAAATCCTTGGGAAAAAAAAATCAATTTGCTCACGGGAATAATACAGTAGTGTTTCAGAGATTATTGATTAACAAAACGCAACACCAGGATGTAATAATAGAGATATATGCAACTATGATTGCAAGAAGGACAAAGTAGGATGCAACAATTACATCGCAATATGCATCTAGGTTACTAAAATAGACATTACAATTCTCCAATTACAAGTGTCCTATCTCTATGCATCTGAAAACACGATTTAGATAGAAAAAAATCAAAATTACGTTGCCAAAGTCCTGCTTCAAATTGCTTACATTAGAATTGCATTGCAAGTATGCAACTTGGGTACAAAAGAAAGAACGAGCACTACGTTGGCTTCCATTTATGATTCTAGATTCTAATTCAGTAATTTTAGTTCAAAAGATCATATTAACATTACCACCAATTTCTAATAGTCTCTATCTGATTCCGTGAGCAAAAGAAGCAATCTTTCTACCAAATCAACAAATTTAGGGTACGTACAAAGCCACCTACTTGGTGTAGTTGGCCTCTGGATTGTCGTGTCCCGCACGCACAGTCTTGCTCGACATGAGTTTTTTCTCGATGGTGAGTTCTGTGAAGGCGCTTTTGACCGTGCACCTGTCGAGGATGCTTCCGAGGTTAGCGATTTGTCCCCTACTACTGCAGCAAACGGGATCAGCGTCACGCTACCGTGGGGTAGAATGGAACCATAGCGGGAGGAGGATGGGGAGAAGGAGGACGAAGAAGTGGGGAGGAGGAGACTCACTTCGTCACTGGAGTAGGAGAGGACGATGTTGCGTCGAGGAAGGAAGGCGGGGGCGGTCGCTTGCATCGGGGGTGAGAGAGGCGGAGGTAGTCACGACTCGCATCGAGGTTGAGAGAGAGGCGACGTCTCGACTCGACGAGGGAACATTCCCGATCTGCTGAGGCATGGATGCTTCCCCCATGGAAACGAAGGGTGTAGGACCAATAACGACGATTAAATAAGGGTGAATAGACGCCTTATAATTTTTTTTAAAAATAGATGATCTACTCTTTATTCACTCAACGTTCCTCAAAAACGCATAAATGTAAACATAAACTCATAAATGTAAACATAAACTTTAGGAAGACAAAGCGAGAATGAAAATTCCACGGCAACATGACTCCACGGATGAAATCTGAAACATATGCTCTATTAAGACCATTTCATATGTCTTTAAACACAAAACCTAACTTGAACGAAGAACTAAAGCAAAAAGACAGTCATCGAAAAAAACAACTCTACAAGTTGATGATCTAGAAATAAGGGGATTCAAGACCCTCTCAAATACGTGAGTATATGAATGTTTATGCCTCTAAAAACAAGAAGAATAACTTCCTAAGGTTAAAAAATTACAACTTAAGGGCAAAAACGAAAATCAATAAGAAAATCACAACCGAAAAAGAAAAACTTACGAACTTGTAAGGGAACCAATAGAGAGAGACTAGAAGGAGGTGAATTTAAGCATATGCAAAAAAAAAAAAACTTCATTACTCAAAAAGGTAAGCCCTATTTTAGGCAGATTACAAGGATTTTTCTTCAAAAACTCACACCTATTATATAGGCTAAGCACTCATCTTCTTCTCCTCTAAAATTCTAGCACTAGGCTCTCAAATGAGTGGCACAAGTGGTTCAAATGACAGATTCAAACTCTCTCATAGTCATATCCTTCTATTTATAGGTTTAGAAAACTTGACCCTAAATTTCCTAGCTTATTACTAAAATATTTCTCTCTTGTAGTACACTCCTACCTACCACCAAGGGTATTTTAGTCCATTTCTTGCTCCGTCCATCGAATGACCACGACGTCTTCACGACTTAGCTTTGCCTCGACGTAAGCTTCGCAATACTGCCACATACTCCTCTAGTCCTCCATGGTTTTGAGGCTTAACCGTGAAACCTTCTACACATTTCTCAAAACATGACTCGCCACTTGCTTACACCTTAAGCAAGCGCTATGATATCGACACGTGTAATCCATCTTGTGATCCTGACTACTGATAAGTCACTTCTGTTCCCGATTCCTTAGGCCGCCTTATCACTTGCACCGGCATCCATTTTGCTCGATTTTATCAACATGTCGTCTTTATCCTCCGTTCCATGCATTGCTTGACTTCCATGTGTACAACTAAGATCACTCTTGACTTCGTCCTGCCTCCTTGATCATTCGGCACCAAGCACATACTTAGCCCCGATCACCCGCTGTCGATTACCAAGTTGTATCTGTCACATGCACACCATGAGACAAGCAAACATATTTCTCCAACTCTAACTCCAGTTAGTCCATAATCAAAATACTCAAACCAAGCTCAAGTAATCCAAAACTTGACAAATCAAATCGATAATCTTGTCAATCACTCATCACATATAAACCAAGACACATTTTAACTTGATTGTCTATCATGGCCTTAGAGGAGCATCGCAAGCACACTGTGATAAGCGGTGGTGTTAGGAACCACCGTGGCACCAACAAGTTGATGTGTAGAGGGGTCATATGCCCAAGGAGTGGCACGCGATGACTCTACGGGCCCATACGGCTTCTGCAAGCTAGGTGGTGTGGCACATGGCATGAGGACGCTTGCAACAGTGATCAATGACGAGCAATGGTGGCGATGGATATACCTTGATGCGAAAAAGACCAACGAGGCACTGACGCTCTTGGCTGAGGCGTGCACGTGCTCTGTGATGCTGCTACGAAACTAACAAGTTGGCTCTTGAGCCGCGATGACCATCGAATGATTGCTAGCGATGAAGGCAGGGACAAAAACAGAGGACCTCTAAGTGTATGTGGTGCGGAGTGTGATGCAACCTTAAAGAGAGATCTATCAGAGCGGTACATGAAGTCATGGCGGTGCTCACCGAACGAAAATGGATGAAGGGGCTTGGCCGGATGTGCTCAAAGAAGAGGAAGAAGATTGTAACGCCCGCAGCAGCTCAGCTCTGAGGGCACAATGTTGTCTCCTGGCTTCGGCTTGTGGTACGATGAGGGAGATGGTGATCCTCAGCGAGGAAGAATGCTCGCGGAAGAAGACGTGGCCGATGAGGCTTCTCAGGCAATGGTCATCGGAGTTGCCCTATTTTTCTAGCAGACATATCACCGCCTAACCCAACGTCTAGTAGGTGCATATGCACATTTTTAAACATTGCACATGATGGTGGTGAGACCCCACGGTTAGACCATGAGTCAATCCAGAGACCACCCTTGCTATGGACTCATTGGCGGTCAAACCACCACCTTTGACGGTTAGACCGCCAAACCTTATAACTAAGGAAGACATCGTGTTTATGCTCTAGAAGTCAGACCGCCCATGTATCCAATGACCCTCTGCCTCTCTACGTGTGTGGCGGTTAGACTGACCACCTTCGCGGTTAGATCGCTCATGGGTCCAGAGACCCTCTGTCCTTCTGTGTATTTGGTGGTCAGATCGTGAGACCCTGATCACTTAGAATTTTTCTAAGGCAAAGTGTCCCACTCTCTCAAACTAATCTTTCATCTAGAATGCAATGCAAGTTTGAGCAAAGTGACAACTATAAATACCTCAAGTAAATGAACATAAAACCCTCTTAATAGTTAAGTTGTGTTGTCCCTATGGAAAAAGGGCAAAAAAGGGCGGTCATTGCTAGGCTGAAAGAGAGAGAGGGAGTTCTGCCCCGAGAGAAAAGAAAGAAAAAGAGAGGTAGACGGACTGGGCCGAAAGATTACAGAATGAGGGATTGAAAGAGAGATTGAGCCTAAGATGGATTCTAGAATTTGGAGTTGATTTGAGAGGGAATTGGACCCAATTCAAACCATCACAAATAAAAATACAAGAAAACCAAAATGCACATGAGCCGATTAATCGGTGGTTTGATTTTAGATTTTTAAATTTGAAGTGAGCCTGAAATACTTAGCTCAGTCTAAACTGCTTTCATTTGAGTTGCTCTTGTATGTATCATCTAGATAGAATTTTTCTCTAAGGTTCCCAACAATTTTTAAGGGGGCGCAGAGTTGGGCGCGGATAACGATACGGCCAACCTAGATCGATAGCTCGGCAACTTGGGCCTTGAGCTTGGTGAGGCGCCACGGAGCTCGACACGAACTCGACATCCGCGGCGAGACACAACTGGGAGAAGAGGTCACGAGATTGTGTGAACCGATGGCTGATCTCAAATTCTCGACCTCTGTTCTGTTTCCTGAACAGGTGCTCCACTTGAGCCTCTCCAACGGGTCCGTCCACGGCGTCCAGTCCACTCAAAATCCACGTGTTGCTCATGCCTTGTGTTGCTAGAAACGCACACAGCCACTGTTCCACGTGCCCACACATCATAGTGCTTTTTTACAGCAGAATAAACAAAACGGCCAAGAACCATAGCCGTTGGCATCAACCCTGCGGTCGTCCTACTGCTACGTGTCGCTGCATACATGGACGGATCTTCAAGGGCGCGAAGGGTGTTCCGTAGTAGAAAAGAAGGAGAAAAGGAGGAGAGATATGACGCAGAGGAAGATGGAGGGCTGGAGCATAAACAAGAGATGAGCCTGTAGCAATTCATTCTGAGTCCACCACTGCCGCCGCATAGAGAGACCCCTTGGTCCTCCGTCAACACAAGCCACAAGCAGAGCAGCAAATAGAGCGAGGCACCTACTCGTATTTTGGTAGTGACCTTTTTATACATTCGTCTGAACGAATTCATGTGTTTGTGCAAGAAGTTGAGCCGTTGAGAAAGAAGCAGAGCAAGCAAGAATTCTCGTGCAGGAAAACAAAGGAAAGAAGACGAACAACAACAGCAACATGCCCATCCCACGAACTTGTCTATTCGCAAGTGATGTCCCGTACAAGCCATTCGGGTTAACCACGCTTCAGAGTAGCTACACTCTGTTCTTACTCCTCTGCGTTGCAGAGATACAGTGGCTGATGATGATTCACGACGACGCAGGCGAGACATGCGCCGCCGAGAGCCTGTTTGATTTGCTGGAACAGAACACTCGTGTGTGTTTGTACTGATCACACAACGATCGATGATCGATGGATCAGTCTACCTGGGCTTGGATGGCGTGATCTTGATGACCAGGCCGGGGAAGACGTCGTCGGGGTCGTGGACGTGAGGGTTCTGCTCCAGGATGTAGGGGTCGCCGCACTTGTCGCTGATGCTGTGCAGCGTCTCGCCCTCCACCACCACGTATATCTCGTCGCACGGCCGCGCCGACAGCGCCGCGCCACGCACCACCACCCCGCCCCGCGGCTGCTGCTCCGTCCCGCCGGCGCCGAGCGAGCACACCAGCAGCAGCGCCACGAGCGACAGCGCGAAGCACCATGACGCCGCGTCCGCCGCCGCCGCCAACCTCGACCGCCCCTTCAGCTGCTGCCTCGCCATGATTGAACGATGCAGTTCGCTCGCTCCTGCCTCTCCACGATGGTTTGCTCTGCCTTGCCGGTTCGGTGAGTGCGTGCGAGTTGTTGTTTTCTTGGGTCTGGGTGGAGGAGGCTGCTGCTGCTTATATAGACGGCAGGGTGGAGCGGAGGTGCAGGGATAGGAGGACTGGCGGCGTGGGCCAGCCACCAAGTGGGATGCAGCTTTGGCAAGTATCCGTTGGAAGAGAAGCTCAGCTCTCTGTCTCTGGGGTTGTCAGTGTCGCAGGGATTGGGATGCCCTGCTGCTGTGCAAAAATAGCAAGATTATCATCCACGTTTCTGATGATACTATACAGGTATGGAAACCCATCACTGTCGTGTAGAAACGTCAGTAGCCGAATTAGCTATACTGGAGATGAGCACTACTCATCTTTGCTGGATATGACGATTCGAATGCAGTTTTGTAGAGTCATGTGGCTTGCCTTTGTCTTGGCGCCAGGTGCACTTGTGGTTAGATATGCAGCATCCGTACATTACGTTGTTCAAGACTGTGCTACCTCATAGTAGAATTTGGTCGAAAAACCTGCCATAAAAATCTAGTTTTCAAGGCTCCAGTTTCCCTTCGCTTCCTCCTCGAAAGGTACGTAGCTCCTGTAGGGCTTGTAGGGAAAACCTGCCATCAGCTGAAACGGTGGTCGACTGGGCGCCTACAATGGGCACAGCAGTGGTGAAACGAATCATGCACCAAGTGGCGTCCCCGTGTCCACGAGAAGCCCCTTTCGGTGCCTATCAGCAAAGCAGCCAGCCAAGTCTCAAGTGACCACTCAAGAGTCCGGAGACTCCGGACCACCGTAGAACCAAGTATGGCTTCTAACCTGTGTTTGGCCGGATATAGTTATTTATGTTTTATTAGATAGAATGATCTATTTTTTTATTTAATAGTATGAATAGAGCGATTTAGTTTATTGTTTGGTTGGACATATGGAATTTAGATGAGTTAGTCAAAATTTTATGTGGCCTATTTATCATATATTTAGTTTTTTAATTAAAATTATTTAATTGTCATGAATACAATGTTACAATAGGATCGTAAATCGTAAAAAGTTTTTGAGATTATGTCATTTAAAGCGGGCTAAAAAATGTATTTATGAAAGTACATCTAGGCTCTTTAAGTGGGTTTTGGTTTATTGATGACAAAACGATTAAGGAATTAATATGTTTATTGAAGTTATGAATAGGTCTTAGTCTCAATTGTGAAGACTCACGACGATTGATGCCCCTCGAAAAGAAAAGAGAAGCAATGAGTAGTACTCAATAGGATTTAAATTGTTCTATCTTTGAAATTGAATCTATGATAGCCGTACTATTAAGATGGTTGCATTTATTTGCTGTCATGGTGTCTCAATGCTCAAGATAACCTTTAGAACCAATAAGTTGAGAGACACATTCATCAACGGACACCGAGAATATTGGCAGAAGTTTAATGAGTTCGGAGTCTCCGGTGTTCACCGGATACTCCGGTCCTCAGTATTTAGGCCGGAGTCTCCGATATAGACTCCGCCAGAAGAGCCTCAGTTCCGAATTTTTAATTGTCCGGAGTGTCCGGTGAACACCGGATACTCCGGTAGTTGGTGAGTTTTTAGGCCGGAGTCTCCGAGGGAGACTCCGTCAGAGGTCGCTCGGTTAAGCATTTATTTTTGGTAGAAAAAGACCGGAGTTTCCGGTGTTCACCGGATACTCTGGTAGGAAAAATGTTTTTGGCCGGAGTCTCCGAGAGAGACTCCGCCAAGGGTCACTCGGTTAGTATTTATTTTTTAAAAGGTCGGAGTTCCCGGTGTTCACCAGATAATCCGGTACCTGGAGAGGTCGGAGAGTCCGGCAAGTCTCCAGACTTTGTCTCTATGGTAGCTAAGTTTGGGCCGGAGACTCCGGTGTTCATCGGAGACTTCGGCAGCTTAACAGAACCGTAACGGCTAGTTCTGACACAATTTTGAGACCGTTCTGACGCCGTTTTGGATTTTAGGCTGGAGACTCCGGTGTTCACCGGATACTCCGGGGTATGTGTGTTAGAATAGTAACAGCTAGTTTTTGAGAGTGAGCTATATATACTCCTACACCCCTAAACATTAAAGGCTTGCTGTTGCTGCTGAGCTCCACATTCATAAAACCTTCCAAGAGCATTTAAAAGCCCTCCAAACATCTCTAGTGCTTAGTTTTAGCGTCAAATTCGTGAGATTGTGTTTGGAGTGAAGTTGAGACATTTGAGCATTGAGTTTGTCATCAAGCATTCGTTGTGATCATTTCTCTTGGAGTCTTGTGCTCCTAGACGGTAAGGCGTCGCCTGTAGAGCACCCAATCATTGTAGAGTGCCACGAGAAGTTTGTAATCGACATCGAATTGAGTAAGGAAATTCTAGCTTGATCTTTGTGGTCGCTAAAAGAGGATAGGGTTTGAAAAGACCCGGCTCTTTGTGAGCTCCTCAATGGAGACGTAGGCACTTCTTTGTGAGGTGGCCGAACTCCGGGATAATCTCTTGTCTCATCATTTGTGCAATTCTATTTAGTTGAGTAGTTTTGGGATTTTTCCTATACAATTAGTTTTTGTGATCATCTTGCTAGTATCTCTTATAGTTTAAGCTTTGTGCTGTTATTAGACCAAGTATCACCTTTTAGACTTTAGCTGTTCCTGTTTAATTTTAGTTGTTCTCAAGTTTCAATATAGACCGGAGACTCCGGACAGACCGGAGTATCCGGCATCTGTTTTAATCCGCTGGTTAGTTTTAATTTTTAGAAAAACTATTCACCCCCCTCTAGGCACCTTTGAGTACATTCAATTTACTCTAACCAATTAAAATATATCACATCAGTAAGGATAAAGCTTATCCAAAACATAAATGATTCCATCTGGTTAATTTCAAAGGATGGATTCATCCAGCTGAGGAGAATATTTTGCTTAGGTGGCCACTCCATCTAGCTTATCATCAAACCAAACATCTCAAAAGACCGGTTAGTCATCTCCCGTTCACGAACATCTTTCCAATCATACACACCTTTAGTAAAGATGGTTGTGTCTCTTACCCATTAGGGATTAAACCTCAGGTTTGCTTATCAAGGTGGAATTTTCTTTCAATGGTAAGCAACGTATCTATCGGCAGCGAGACACCTATGATAATTTCGTCAATCTTTAAGCTTCATATCTCTAGCTTCCAGTAGATATTGTGTGAGTGCATACATACGGTAATATGAGTATGTACGTGCACCTACTAGTTGCACTGGTGTGTTTTAAAAAAAAGTAGTCTGCACCACCACCCCAATAAGTAAGAACCAACGTAAAACGACTTCCACAACAGGAGATCATTTGGAGTTTGGGCCATGCATGCAACCCTAGTCCCACTCACATAGAGATATAGCAGACTTTTTTAGTCAGGAATGCATGTGCTAGCTGCCATCTGAATGAAAGATTAGGGAGGAAAATGTGCAGCTCACTACGACAGAACTGTTCAAAAGTAGCATCATGTCAGTACCGATTATACAGCAACCGTCATTAAAGTTGTATCAGTGGCGGTTCTTAATCTCCCTCATCCGAACAATGATGGAGCTACTAAAACCAGCACTGATAGTTAATATCAGTGCCAATTTATAACATGAACTAGCACTGATACGTACTACCAGTGTCGGTTCTAGTCACAACCGGTGCTGATAGTTCACCTGAACATGAATTTTTGATTCATTCTACTTTTGGTTTGACCAAACGTGCATCTCGAACTATCAATACTGATTCTGGTCACAACCGCCACTGATAGTCTATATAGACTCGAATTTTTTTTCCAATCAAATTTTGGCTCAAGCAAGTCTCACTTCAGATCTTTTTCTCACCTCTTCTCTCTCACACAGTCTCTCAAAATCTCCTCTCTCTCTCTCTCTCTCTCTCTCTCTCTCTCTCTCGTTCCCCACCGCCCCTCTTTCTCTTGTACTTGGCAGCACAACTGTATGCTTAGGCTTGGTGGCTCGGATGTAGAGGTCGTTGGAATGGAGCTCGGCATTGAGGAGCACAGCTAGGAGGGCGATGACATGGAGGAGCTCGGCGTGGAGGAGGGCGGCAACATGGAGGAGGGAGACGGCATGGAAGAGGGCGTTGCATCAGGGGATCCAACTGTTTCAGCTTGGCGCCTTGGTGGCGCGGATGTGGAGGTCACTGGGATGGAGTTCGGCGTGAAGGAGCACAGCGAGGAGGGTGATGGCATGGAGGAGCACCACGGGGAAGAGCTCGGAGTGGAGGAGCTCGACATGGAGGAGCGACAACATGGATTAAGGTGATGCCATGGAGGAGCTTAGCGTGGAGGAGCATGGCGAGCGCGTCGACCGGATACGTGGTCGCGGAGGACCACGACTTCTCTGATGCGCGAGCGGCGAGGGAGGAAGCGAGGTGGGGATGGCGGAGAGCACGAGGCAGAGGGCGAAGGAGGGTCATGCGCGCTCGGAGTAAGGGGAGCTTGGCGATAGGAGCAGCATCCGAGCCGGCTCGAATACCGCCCCTGCTAATTTTCTCTTTTTTTAATCTCTAGAAAATACAACTATGGCAGGTGGAGAACCGGCATTGATACTAGCCGAGTATTAGTGCCAAAATAAAGAGTGTCGATTGAAAATTTGGTATTGAAACCATTTTTCAACCAGCACTCATATGTAGTTATGCGGTAGTGGCTCTTGCGTCACGCATGGAACAAGACACAAAGGGAGTGTTTGTTTTTCCTCATGAGGTTTTGTAGAGGTGTATCGTATAAGTAGATTGATGGGAAGTAAATCAAGTGAAGTTATATTGTTGAAAATAGAAGTGTTTGGTTGGTTGTATTTATCTGGATAGGTTGAGCCGAGTTTATGTTTAGTTGACTGAATATGAGGTCACATGAGCTGATACAAGAGTTGAGATTGTGATCAGTTACTTGTATAAAGATGATTTTGTAATATTGACAAGTGTGCTTGTCTGCATGAGATGATACAGAGCATGGATCCGTCGAGCCAGGATGCGGAGTGAATACTACTTAAAATGAGTTATTACAGATGAATTTTAAATCCTATTATAGACGGTTATATGTTTCAAAACTTTGTCATCATTTACACCGATTGAAAGGAATATGAACCCTAACTAAACCGCGATAATAAACATATGATACTCACCTCTGTGCAATAGAAAGGATTCAACCTCGGCTAAAATCTCGCTTCTCTGATGTTAATGGCGAGTGAGGATGATACTTATCAATGCAGTGGAAGATGTGAACATTGGGATGGCGAGTGAGGAATAAGAACATCTCTTGTCGTTTTATATTAAGGGGAGACGAGCGGGTTATATGTGTGGGAAGCCAAAAGAGTGCGGAGAGATGAGCGGATTGCGTGTGGAAAACCAAAAGAGCTCGGGAAGATGAGTGGTCAAATTTGAAAACATTCACGGCTTTTTAAATGCAAACGGATTTTTATACAATTTTACAAGAAACTGTTTGCGACAATATCACAGATGATTTTTTTCTAAATGCCATTTGTGTTTGTATGATAGAAACAGACACCGTCTTGTTACAAACACATCTGTCTTAACAACTTTCTAAAAATATTTTATCAGTTATCGGTCTTAGAAAATCGTTTGTGACACATCATCTATTTTCATTGATATTATGGTAGTAAAAGCTAGAATCAGTCAACGCTCTTAGACCAAAATGAGACTATATATTTGTATCCATCAGATTAGACTGAAACAATAGATGTAAGTAATAAGATACATTTCTCTCTAAAATTATAGGTATCCACCGAATCAACGTAGATTTAAATAACCAAACATATCCAAAGTGCTCGTGGAATCTTTGGCATCTGCAAGAATCTCATGCCGCACGCTTCGGCTTTGGGGCTTCTTTGAGTTAGTGGAATCCCTTGTCGGAGTTCACGATCGTGCACTGACGATGATGGTGCCCAATGCGAGACGGCAAGCCACAAGTCACGAGTGCATGCGTAGCTGGGATTTGGCAGAGCACTAGCGCATTCATGCTAGCTTTTCCCGTGGAAACAAAAAGGTGCAAGTCCAACATCTATTAGCGAGCGCTTCAGAAGTACGTAGTGGAGTAGCAAGCACCGGCAAATGGGTTTGGCAAGGCGCACAACAGTTCGCTACTTTATGTTACGCTCTGCTGACTGTACCTCTTGTTTCCTTTGATGCCATGATGGATCTCTCTGTTTGGACTGCCTTTTATGGGCCTTTTTTAGAGATAGTACATGGGCTGGCTTTAGATGCTTGAACGGCCCATACTTTATTTGCATTTTCTCGGCCCAGGATGAGTGCAGAGTGAGACACGCCGGATAAGCAAAGCCGAGCCCACCTGTTGCAGTTAGGCCGCTCTTTCAACGAACCACAAGTTTAAAAAAATAGATGAAAAATTTTAAAAATACAAATAAGCATTGCAATAATCTCAAAATTCAAATCACTACTAAAGTAGTCATAATTTTTTTTTGAAAAATATATATTATAGAGGATGCTATAATCTAGCCCTTCAAAAATTCAACTTAAATAATTTGTCAATGAGCGACATAAGTCATTAATAAATATAAAAAGGGGGAAATATATCAATCGTCTCTCTGTGCTGATTTTAGGTATGTTTGGTAGAACTATCCCGATTTAAATTTTATACGAGAAATGATTCTTTAAGGGAAGTAATTATGTGGCTGAAAGTGATTATTTAGGATAAACTTTATGGATGGAGTAATTCTATAAGAGAAGTGAATCAGAAAAAGTTGATTTTTCTTCTTCATATTTCAGTATTTAGTTCATTTCAGAGAATTACTCTAACTGAATCACTCTCAAGATCTAGTTTATTTCAGTAAATCATTTTTACAAAATTACTCTAAAACCTAAAAACTATAAAATATCATACAACAGGGCTCTTGCTAATTTTGCTCTAGGAGCAGACCCAAACAAGCCCTTCTGTTTCGAATTGTTGAATGTTTGGGCATCTGACATCTCAATCTTTTCTCCTTAGTTAATTAATAATATGACTCTAGGATCATTGGAAGTTAATTCATAATATGACTCTAGGATCATTGGCTCCTTCGAGTCAACGCCTAACGTGTCAGCTACACTGATTTTCCTTGCCCGTTTTAAAAACGGGTGCAGGAATAGTCCGACGCAGGGTCCACGAATACGATCGGACGGCGATGCACAGCTTGCCGGTGCCCTGACCCTATCCGTACCGTCTGATCTGCACCTACCGTAGTACCGTTCTGTGTTCGCTCCCGTAACGTGGGGCACGGGGAGGCTTTGATTGAATGATTAGTTTTGGCACCAACAACTGCGATACCCGTACGTCCGCACCTGACCTTCCCGAGCCTCTACGGCCCACCAACAGACGAGTGGTATAGCGCGGGTAGGAATCTTTGTGATTCCATCTGGAAAGAACTGTGATTCGTGGGCCCAGGGAGTGGCCAAATATTATTTTTTACAGAAAATTAAAAACTCCCCGGAAATCCGGCATATTTTTGTTTATATTAACTGGCTTTATTTTTGAGTTCTGTACTTGTGTTAGTATCTGCTAGTATATCTTTGCAAAAGGGTGCTCCTACTGCTCCGGAGCAGTGGCCGGAGACGCGATTCAAGTATCCTCGGCAGAAGAGAGAGTTGCCACTGACCACCCATGCAAAACGATGGGGAATGACCCCAAGAAGATTGACCCCTCTCTGGTTGTTAAGGATCTTTTTGTTTCCCGTATAAAATTATCATGTTTAAATTTAATTATTATATAGATTTTTAGTTAGTTTTTTAGCTGACTATTATAATTATGGTAAATTATATTTTGTTAGCCTTCTGATCTACATGTTATATGCTTATTTTTTAATAACTTTATTATATTTATAGCTAAAAATTTCTTAATCATACATTTTTACAAACCACATTTGACTAATATTAGACTAACAAAATTAGATGAAACCAAACAGATGCTGAAGCCCTACCGATATGCTACCTGTAGCCAACGAAGATGGCAGGAGAAAGGAATCAAGAGGTCCATGGTGATCCGACCTATTTGTTTTTCCCATATGTACAGGACAAGTGCGGTGCAATATTGATATTAGGTAGTATTTGGTTTGAGAGTAAAATGAGATGGAACGATTCTATTTATATATTTGAAGACTAAATAATTATATATATATATATATATATATTTGATGGTGTGATAAAACGAGTATATTTTAGCATCTCGGATTTACTGTCAGTGTTATGTACGAAATGGGACGCTGGTTTCATCATTTTTTAACAACTCCGTTCCAAATATTTAAAAATATTAATTAATTATAAACTACTCCATTATACTACTCTCTATCCAAATAATTAAAAACAGGATGATTCGTTTGATCTTATCCCGTTTCCTGAACCAAACGGTAGCCTATTGGCTGCAGGTGGAGGGACTGGTGGAGTGCTGCAGGCGTGGCGCCCTCCCACACAACCGAAAGCGCGAGGCACAGCTCAATCAAGGGCGAGCCAGGCACATACACATCCACCAGAGAAATCCCTCCTCCTCGCCACCGGCCCTGCCCCTGCCCCTGCCCCTGCCCCGCCCGCCTTGCCTGTTGTTATCATCATCGTCTCATCATCCTCCCGTGTCGATCTGCTCCCCCCCAAACACACGGACGCAAGAATCAATCAATCACACACCACCCTTCCCTCGGTCTTGGAGAGAGAAAAGTCCCCCCCCCCCCCCCCACCCCTCTCTCTCTCTCTTCCCCACCAGCGCCGATGGATCTCCTCCTCCCGCACTAGGCCGCACGACCGGGGAGTGGGGACGGGATGGAGCTCGGGCGGAGGCTGTGGCTGCTGCTGCTGCTGCTTCTCGGCCTCGCGGCCTTCGCCGTCGCCGTGGTGGAAGCCTCCGAGGGCGACGCTGATCCGCTCTACAAGTACGCCTCTCTCGTCGAGATCCTCTGTTATCTGTGCTGTTCATTGGTTAGGTCCCGATCCCGCGGGTGCTGCTGTCTACGTCGTGTCAATTGATTGGAGGTAGAAGACGCCTTTTATTCCCTTTTTTTTTTCTTTCTCCTTTTAGTTTACGCGAGCGGGAACGATGCACGGCCGCGCGGTGCGGTTCTAGTTAAGAGTGTTATATACTGCCTTCCAGATGATTGCTGTATTATTAGAGATCAACTGAGGAGTACTCGCGGACGAGCATGGAGCTCGGTGGCAATGCTCCCAGATGGAGCCGAGCCGACGGGGTTCTAGCCTCCGTCCCGCACCCCACAGGTCTCCAACGAAAACCACGCTATGGAGAAGCATCGTTAAAAAAAAAAAATTGAGGAGTACTCGCTGGTATCACAATTTCTCGACAACTGAAACTTGAACTGGTTATGTTCTTTGCACAAGCATTCGGTGTTTGCCCAGCATAGTTGCATGGTGTGAAGAAAAATCTCAAAGGAACGGGACATACCATTCATTTCAGTGCCATGCTTACTCCGTACCATTCTGGCCATATTCCATTGTGGGTTCAAGTTAGCTTACATGACTCCACCTGTGCAAGATTTCATTTTAAGATTCCAAATATTGGACTAGGAGAGCTGTGCATGGTAGTCCGATTCAATTCCAAATTAACTAGTATTTGACTAAATTCAGGAGCTGACAGCAATGATAAACCTTGGAAGATAACCTCACACCGTCTCTTCGTCCTAACAACTAGCCTTGCGCAGACATATTGATTTTTCGATATTCTGGTGTAATGAATTGATGAGAAACCGTCATGCTAATCACTCATGCTCCCCATTATGTTAACAGAGCTTGTGTTGAAGAATGTCAAAGGACGGGTTCCCTGAAGGAGACTTCTGTTAAACACTGTATGGTGCCAACTAATGGCCAGCCTGCTGATAAATCATGGTACACACATGAGCCTTTGTACTTGCAATGGAAAGAGTGGAACTGCAAGAGTGAATGCAGGTACCACTGTATGATGGAAAGGGAAAATGAAAGGAAAGAGCTTAGCCTACAGCCGGTTAAGTATCATGGCAAATGGCCTTTGCAGCGTGCTTCCGTGTTTCAGGTAGTTTGTTATTACTTTGAGCTACTGTTATCATTTCTTCACTTCTATAGTTTTGTATCTTATTAGTCTTTCATGTTTCTTTTCACTTTCTTACACGCCTTCTGTTCTTTCATTCACAGGAACCTTTATCTGCTGCTCTCTCTGCTCTCACTCTTGTTGTGCAATTTAATGGGTGGCTATCATTTTTCCTGTTGCTTTATTACAAGCTACCTCTAAGGCCAGTAACTCATAAGACATACTATGAATATACTAGTTTGTGGCACATTTATGGGCTCCTAGCCATGAATTCGTGGTTCTGGAGGTTCATATATCACAGTTGGTAGGTTCAATCCACAATGTAATAAAGATAGATTGTCTGTCGGTAACTCACTGACCCAGATCTTCTATCTATTACAGTGATACCATTTGGACAGAGAAGCTATATTTTTCATCAGCTGCTGCCTTTCTGGGTTACTCTCTCATTTTGGCGATACTGCGGACTTTGAATTTGAGGGATGAAGCTTCTAGAGTTATGGTTGCAGCTCCTATTCTGGCTTTTGTGACAACACACGTTTTGTACCTCAACTTTTATGAACTTGACAAAGGTAATCTTCAGCACGACAACTGATAACTGCACCCCAGATATTCTGAATAGTGGCATTTTTCCGGTTCACTTAGCATAGCACTTCTTTTTTAGAACTAAGTACCGTTAGTCCAGGTTCTGATCCTTAAAAATTCATCAGAGCAGGGATCAAAATTTTGGTACCTGGATGGTTGGTTACTGGATTTTCTCGACCAAATTTTTTCTAACTCAAGTTTGAACTTCTGCTAACAATTCTGAATTTTCCTGCAATACATATAAATGGTGGAGTCAGAATATAGATGGAGAAACCCCACGAAATATCAAATTTGAATTCAGGCTCACGAATTTGTTCTTTGGTCCAGCGTAGGTGGAATAGTGTGGTGCTTTATTTGAGCTTGTTACCTTGTAAATGCGAACTCTTTCCCATTTTCACGGGATATGAATGTTGAACAGCCAACACATGCAGCACAGCTCAATGTCTTACCTTTTAAACCTTGCAGGCCTCAACATGAAGGTGTGTACTGCTATTAGCATATCTCAGTTTCTCCTGTGGGCATTGTGGGCTGTCATGGCTAGGCATCCGTCACGCATGAAGATCATATTTGTAGCTATTGGGGGCATCGTTTCAGTATTTCTGGAAGCTTATGACATCCCTCCACAATGGGGGTACGTGGATGGCCGTGTAATCTGCCTTGCTGTGGCTATTCCCCTGTCGTACCTTTGGTGGAGCTTCGCCAAGGAAGATGCTGAGGTGCGCACATCAGCAATCATGAAGAAGACACGATAACGCCTGGTAGGGCAAATACCATCTGCCGTTTGTGTGATAATCTATGCCTTCACTGCCCCAGCCCTTGTAAAGATGAAGGTTTTCATGTAATTTTAGGCAACTTAGTATGTGAATTATCGCCCTTTTTTCCACAATGTTTCTTGCCTTAGTTCAAAAGGCCATATGGTTTAAGTGGCCACTTATATTCTTTAATTTTTGTAAGGCAACTGAACACTTGGTAGGTCGTGCTGTCATTTCTTATAGATGTACCATAACAATGTTTTTCCTTTGCTTCCGTTTGTTATTCCTTGGAGATCTTGAACAGGTCGGCGTGTGATTATAACATGCAACAACTGTATAAGGGAAAGTCTTACCGTCAGTCCACTGAAAATCCCTAAAATTTCAGTCAACTTGCTGACCGCCATTCGTTGCTCTGTGACTTGGGAGGTCCTATATGGATAGGCTGTGGATTTAGAGTTTTTGGTTGTACGAGAAAACGGTTGTGGTTTTTGAATTTTAATTATTGGTTTTTACGATAAATATTTAGCTTCTCAGCACATTAAAAGATAAAAAAGCTACTCACAATCTGTTTCTCAGTTTATATAATTTATTTTAGTCATAACCATTTCCTCAGTAGTAAAAAATCATTAGAAGTCGAAGCCAAAAACTAACCTCTTATATAACTTCTGTTTTTTTTCAAGAAAAAGCCAGAAAAAAAGTCTGGAAGCATTAGAGGGATGACAAAGGGTGGTGGTAGGAGAGCTGGTGGGCGGCGACAGGGAGGGGTGACGAGATGGCGATGGCACCCTAAGAGTCGTTGGATAGGCAAGCAGCCGGTGGGCAATGTTGGCAACGGGGTGAGGATAACAAAAAGGTTAGCATGACAGTAGTGAATCTAACGGAGAGGAGGGCAGGGCAAGAGCAGATGTTAGCGACAAGGTGAGCGTAACAGAAAGGTTAGCATGGCAGCTGCGAATCCAGTGGGGAGGAGAGCAGGGCGGAGGAGCCAGATGACGACGCAGTGGAGGCATACATGGTGACGAAGACATCAAGAAACTGGTGGAGAAGAAAGACCGAGGAAGGAGACCAGCCGTCCGATGCTCATCATAAGGCTGATATTTATCTACTACTAATTCGGTTTTCACGCGACTGAGGAAGAGTCGCTCCACCTTGCATGAAGCAGGGCACTCTACATCACAGCGCGCTTATAACAAGTTTACAGTTGGTTCATAAAAAGGGGTGCAATTGGTGCTTGAAAAAAATAGAAACATATAAAGAATATTTACTTGAACAAATAGAGACCAAGGAGGTAATCTATTTGACATTCCGGATACATCTCAAAGCACACCAGATTCGAAATATTCCAGCTGAATGTAAAAAATGCAGAGAGAGAGAGAGAGAGCACATCGTTCATGAAAGGAATAAAACGAGCGAGTCAGCTCATACATATGCCAACACAACGCTGAGCACGTAGCAGGTCATTGTACCATCTCAAGGTCCTTCAAGTACTCATGCTCAAGAGCCTGCCTAGCGGTAATTCTTTTGTTTGGCTCGTATCTCAGCATTTTCTGTCAGTGAATAGAAACAAGTTAATTGAAAGCAATGATATTATATGATCCATAGTTGGGATCATCATCGAAAATCCATTTGACTTACAGAGAGAAGGTCCAAACCAGCAGGTTCAAGATTTGGGACGACTGCTGCCAGGTCCTGGAATGAACGTTCCAACAGGGCATTTCAGTGGGTTGGAGTGTATAGGCCATAGCGAGCACAAACTGTCAGCCATATAAACAAGTTTTACTTGCAACACGGACCTAACTACATGCCTATGCTGTTGTCTCATACCTGAGCCTGCCACTTGGGGAAAGCGGACTTGAAGTCCGGTAAAGAGCTGACTCCTGGCCAAGTTTGTTCATTTGGAGTACCTAGTACCCTTCAAAGGTACCCAGAATACAAACAAAATCAGATTCGAGTTGAAAAATGAAAATTGAAAATCAGATTATCAGCACAACGATGGAACCTGAATATCTTAAATAGTTCATCAATCTCGGAATCACCAGGGAATAGTGGCTTCTGGTTCACCATTTCCGCAAAGATACAGCCCACCGACCACACATCAACTGGTGTGGAATACTGCCTCGATCCAAGAAGAATTTCTGGAGCTCTGTACCATAATGTTACTACCTGAAAAAATACTTCCCATAGACATCCGTTGCGAGTCAATGCAACAGGGATTATAGTAGATGAAAGAAAAATAAGCTTACACAGATGTAAAATCACATGGACGTGCTACGAGAAAAGAAATATCGAGCAATGAGCATAGATTTATGATCCATATATTGGTGATATACCCTAGAAACGATAGCGTATGCAGATTGGATATGCAAATGTGATTTAATATGATTAAATGTCTATTGGGGTTTAGAGTCATGATAGAGTTTAATGTGATTAAAGGCCCATTAACATACTTTATATAAGAGGAGGCAGGAGTAGTGGACACAAGAGTTGATTTCATCAACAAAACCCTGACCGTCATCTCTTCCCGAACTCTCTGCGAAATCCTAGTCAGACGCGCGGTGCTAGCACACCGGCATATAACGTTCCATCCCTATACGTATGGATACCGTGGAGGCACTGCTACGATTGCTGCGGTGCTGATCGGTGACAAGGACACTAGAGCGGGTTCGACTACTTCCTCATCGCGATTGAGAACGTGGTCGAGACTTCCTGTTCATGGTCGATGAGGTGGCCACGTGATCGACTAATTCATCTATGTGGTTGGAGTTAGTCGAGGATGTGGTGCCCGTGGTCGGAACTGGTTGAGGAACCAGTCGAGGAGCACAACCACCTGCTCGAAGTTGGTCGAGAAATGTGACCACCTGCGTGGGGCTGATCGCGGATCTAATTGAGAAACTGCTTGAGGAGTTTGACGCGTACAACATTGAATCAATCCACTCTAACTCTTCTTTCACTACATTGCGCGTCAAGTGGTAACGATCTATAATCTCTTACTTGCATGATTTCCTTAGTGAACGAAAAATTTTGTTTTTAGGCTAGCATAACTAACTCGTTCTCCAACGGTGGTATTAGAGCCTACATGCGTAGTTTTTTATTTTGATCGGTCATATATAGATGATATGTGGTAGCAATAGATAGGATCTATTATTATTCTTGTGATTGATTCATAGGATGGATCGATCGATGCAGGTTTGGTAAAATTGGGATTGAAATGAGGTGTGAGTTGATAGAATCACACGACCAAAAAGATCAGCTCGATCTTCCACCTGGCTGCGCGTGCGACTTGCCCCTACTGACTGGAATCATCATCGAGGCTAACAGCGCGTGTTACTGCATGGTTAGAAGAACAACAGATCGAGGTTGTGTTTGTTGTCGTTTCTGAAAAACTTCACGCGATGATTGATCTAGTGAAAATTGAGGTATTGTGAATGACTTAGAATCGGCTTGATATGATCAGATCGATGAAATTTTCATAACGATTTCATAGATACCATCTATGTATTTCCGTTGCGTAACATACACGCATAGATCGTTATAATATGTTCATATCGCGATATTAGAATTCGTTTCTACGCTTAACTCGTTTTTACAGAGAATATTTTTGACTATTTTTGACTGGTATGGTCTTATTATGTATGTAATGCATGTGTGTAATTTTAATAGTCTGTATGTCATGGTTAATTGCAGCCAAATGTTGTCATACTTTTGTATAACAACCTACGTGTCGACTTGCGATTCTTCATATTCTTATGTAATTCGTTGCTAGCTATTAAGAGTAGTAGTCTAGTACATGATCATAGAGACTTCAAGCATGATGACTCGAAAGACAGGACCGTGGCGATGAAGGTCACCATGTGAAGGGGTCATACTATGTTATAATTAATATGATTGCCTGTGATGTTTATCTATGTCCTTATCGTGATATTTTATTCATGTTTTCTATGAAATAGATAAGTTTACATGATAGAATAGCTTTCCTCAGAAAAATTAAGAGTAATTGATACCCTTCCAATAGCTGCACCTACATTGGTTTTGATTATTTTTTGTTAGGTCTGTTAAAGCAGAGTACCATCGTTTATCTTAACCAGTTATGGTGGATGTCAGACATCCACACGTATAGTGTTAGTTTACTTAACAAAGCTATCAAAACGGTTTTAGACTTTGAGGCATGGTGTTGGACGCCGAGGCATTAGATGTCACCCAACAAACAAGAGTAACATAGAGATGTGATAAGCAATGTGTTGTTTACCTATGTCATCTAGGTTTCTAACAGTGATGCTAAAGCTCACTAGAATCTACTTAAATATGAATCTTGTCTCATTGTATGACGTTAGAGGTAAACGGTTCCAAAACATCCAGTAGGAGTATCTTCTGATAAATTATTTATTAGAGGATACGCACAAACATTGTGTTAAATCGTTGCATATATTTTTGCTATAGATTTTGGAAATAGTTCCCCTTACAATTCCGGATTAAATTGTAACGATTGATATCAAATTGAATTAAAAATTGTTCTCACTCAATGATGTAAATGATGTGTTGTAGAGATTCTTATCCTGATGAACTAGCTCAAAGATGCTATCTTGTAACTCGTGGAATTTATAAAAAACATTATGATTACTCACTTTATGTCTATTACCTCACATTGAATATGACTTCAATATGATTGAATGGCATATTGCTTTGTGGAGAATCAAGCTTGGTTAAACAATACTTGATCATGAAAGCCTCGTTTATGTAGATGTTCAAAAAGTGGAGCATATCACTTAAAAAGCCGTAGTTATACGATAATAGTTCAAAGGGAAACCGGGAATACTTGTAAGTTCTCGAGAAAAGGAAATGAAATATGACTTCTAGACCTAGATACCAATGATATAGACTTGGATCTTGCTATTTTCTCCTGTGAGTCTTGGGTAGTTGATACTAGAATCAAACTTGAGTTTTTGGCAAAATGTGAATTTGGTATAAAATCTGCTTTGGAAGTAAAGAATTCTAGACAAACATTGTTTAGCTTTCTAGCAACTTAGTCCAGTCATGATCCATTGATGAATGGATTTTGAGGATATGTGAATTTATAATATATATTGACCCCATTTTTCTTTAGCATTGTTACTTATGTCATATGAATAAGAGACACATGGAAAAGCTCCATAGATACGGTCTTCAAGATTCATTTGATTTTGAATCATTTGACATGTGTGAATCTTGTTTACTTAGCAAGATGACTAAGTTGTTTTTCACCGGTCTAAGAGAAAGAGCGAGTGAGCTATTAGCTCTTTTACATACAAATGTATGCGAGCTAAGGAGCTCTATAGCTAAAAGTGGTTCTCGGTACAAATCTGAATATTTCGAAAAGTTCAGTGAGTTTCAGAAGGAGGTATAAAATCATACGGACAAAATAATTATATTCCAGCGATTGGATCGTGGAGATGAATACTTGAGCCATGATTTGATGCTCATTTAAAGCAATGTGAAATTGTTTCGCAATTGACTCCGCATGACATGCTTCCACGAAATGGGTGTCTAAACGAACGAACCATACTTTGTGTTGTGATCCTTGGATCATAATGGGGATAAACATCCGCCGAGAGGATAGCTAGGCGGCGTCAGCTGCTAGAGATGAAACATCCGCCGAGAGGATAGCTAGGCGGCGTCAGCTGCTAGAGATGGGAGATTTAGACTATAGATGAGAGAGACGAATATTGAGGGAGATTAGATTAGTTCTCATTGCTTGATCCCTAATACACATCTATTGCCAACTATATACAGCCGGCCAACGGACCTTGCGCTACAGTACCCACGTGCTACAGTACCAAATACAACTCCTTTATTCTTTCCTAAACCGACTCTGATTTAATTCCTAAACAAACTCTGACTTCCCTAACTTATCCCTACTAATCTTACCTTCCAAATCTAATTTATCTCTTTCTATAATACCCCTTCTAATTCTAATTTATTTCCTTCCTAATTTATCGGCAAGCTTGATCTCCTGCCCACATAACAGTAAGTGGGTGAACAGTACTTCATGCCCATGACACTTTGTTAGACATTGTTCAGTGTATGATGAGCCAATTTAATCTTTCATTGTCTTTCTACGATATGCTTTAGAAATTGTTGCTTTTACGTTAAATAGTGTTCCATCTAAATCTATGGAGGAGACGCCATATGAGATAAAGGCTGAGAAGTGTCACATGTTGTCTTTCCTTAAGATCTGGGGTTGTGAAGACTATGTAAAACGTTTGATGTCTGATAAGCTCACTCCCAAATCAGATTAGTGTTTCTTTGTGAGGTAACCAAGGGAAACCAAAAGATATTATTTCTATAACCGAGAAGAAAGCAAAATATTTGTCGCCCAGAATAGAGTTTTTCTGGAGAAAGAGTTTCTCTCAAAGAAAATTAGTAAGAGCACGGTGCAACTCGAAGAGATTCGGAAACTATCAGAAAATATTTCAGCTCCTACTAAACCACAACTAAATGTTGCAGAACATGTTGTGGAGACACCAGCCTCATGTCGATCGAAAAAGGTCAATCGTGCACTTGAAAAGTTTATGTTCCTAACCACGGAGCAGCGCAATATATTATTGTTGGATAATAATAAGCCCAAGTACTATACGGAAGCAATGATGAGACCAGACTCTGAGAGGTAACTTGAGATCCGAATTAGAATCCATGCAAAAAACCAAGTTTGAAACTTGGTCGATCCACCCAATGGTGTAAAAAAAACTATTGTATATATTTGTTTGAAGGAAAATGAGTAGACACTGATGGAAATGTTCGTGTCTATATAACACGATCGGTGGTGAGAAGTTTCATGGTAATTCAAAGTATTGATCATATGATGAAACACATTGTCTATCGCAATGCTAAAAGTGTATTGAGATCATCCTAGCGATTGCTACATATTGTGATATGGCAAATGGACGTCAAAACAACTTTCCTTTATGGAAACATAAGTTGAGGCATATATGTGATACAAGCTAATAGTTTTGATGATACTAAAATATGCTAGGAAGCTATGCAAGCTTTAAAAGTCTATTTGTGGATTGAGGTGAGCATCTCGAAGTTAGATTTTTCACTTAATGGCCAAGAGAGTTTGACTACATCAAGAGTGAGCAAGAACCTTGTGTTCATAACAAGACTAGTGGGAGCATATTTGTGTTTCTGATCTCATCAATATGTATGACATGTTATTAATCGAGATGACAATCCAATGCATTAAGTTTCTCAAATCTTCATTGAGAAATAGTTTCAAGATGAAGTTTAAGAAAGACAGTATAAATAGGAAATAAAGATCTATAGAGATAGTTAAAAGGAGGCCAAAGTGTTGCATTTGCGAGAATCAATGTGTGGTGACACCTAATGAGCATGATATCCTAAATAAAAAAACCCAAAAAAGGCTAATGAGATTAATTTGAAGAACGCACATTGATAAGGTATTGAAATAGTTCAATATGCAAGATTCCAAGTAAAATTTCTTGCCAATGCCATGTAGCATCAATTTTTGCAAGACTCGGCATGTTGTCACACTTGATGAGAAAGTCCTGTTGATAGTCATCAGGAAAAATCATCCTCTAGTACTAGATAAGAACGAAGATGTGACCATGGTTTTTGGAGGAAAGAAAAAGTCGTCGTAAATGGTTACATCGATGCTAGATTCCAAACCAACAAAGAAATCATGATGTGAAATCTGGTTTTATGTAAATGATGAAATAGTTAGCTAGAAATACTCTATGCAAGAACCATTGCCTACTCTACAATTATTGCTAAGTACACCACCGCTTTTAAAGTCGCATTGAAAACTACTTGGATCAGAAAATTAGTTTATGAGTTATGTGTGGTTCGCAATGTGTTCAGTCCAATGGATCTCTATTGTCGATAGTTGACCTATTGCCCGAGCACTAGGTACATTGGTACCACTATAATTTTGAACATGTACTTTGGTATGGATACATCATTTAAATTAAATGGAGAAGTGATGTAAATATATGCAATTGGCATTGGACCTATCGGATTGGATCTTTAGCCTATCTTATCCTACAGCCTGAAAAAGATGCACTATCGAACAATAGGTATTAGATACCTATGTGACTGGCTCTAGTGTAAGTAGGAAAGTTTTGGTGATATGCCGTAAAGGCGATCATGAGGATAATTATATCACTTTTATGTTTATATTGTCTCGAATAATTTGTTACTCCGTTCCTTGAATGATCATTATAGACATTGATCAGTAAATATGTGACTTGCTCCTAAGACTTATTGTTTGATGTCATTCTAAAATGGTTCCTAATTTCATATCATCATGTAAAATAATGATGATTCACAAATCAACACATGTATTGATTGATAATCATGTTTCATGGATCATAGATATGAAAATATCAAATCAATAATATATGCATATATTAGCGAACATGGTGTTAGACAGATGATCCTTGAGACATGGTGTTGGCCACCTCGAGACACTACTGGGATAGTTATATAAAGTGCCATCAGTTGTGGTCTCGAATGGTGTACCTATAGAATCCTTGGACCTGGCCACCTCGAGACACTGCTGGGATAGTTATATAAAGTGCAATCAGTTGTGATCTCGAATGGTGTACCTACAAAATCCTTGGACCTGAGATCATCATTGATTCTAGAATGTGTAGTAACACACTCAGGGGCTTCCAAACACTACTCCGTAACTAGGTAGTTATAAATGTTGCTTTTGAGTATGTTATGAAACATGTCGTGGGATGTGAGCTATTAAGACGAAATTTGCCTCTCTTAGATAACGGAAGAGATATCTCTGAGGCCCTCGAGGTAGTTGAATTGAGAAAGTACATAGTCATGCTAATATGATTAAAAAGTTAATCATGATAAATCCACTACTTGATTGAGTGAATTGTCGAGCTATCACAAGGGTGGCACGAATCTCGCCTCAAGCTTGATTGGTATCGTGTGATAAAGGGATTGGTGCATGTGTATATCAAAATTCAGCCGATATGATATTTATGTGTGCTCAGGAATCAATATGTGTTGCTAGGTACCGCTATTGATTTGCAATTCGCAAAGGGTTTCCAAGTAGCAACCGTTTACACATGAACCTAACGAGTCACACACTTAAAGGGATATAATTCAAAACTTGCATGAATCGACTTTAGTGCAAGTGGGAGAGTGTTGGTGATATGCCCTAGAGACGATCACATATGCAGATTGGATCTGTGAATGAGATTTAATATGATTGAATACACATTAGGATTTAGAGTCATGATGACATTTAATGTGATTAAAGGCTTATTAGCGTACTCTATATAAGAGGAGGTAAGAGTCGTGGACGCAAGAGTTGATTTCACCACCAAAACCCTAGCCGACACCTCTTCCCGAACTCCCTGCGAAATCCTAGTCGGGCACGCGGTGTTAGCACACCGACGTACGACATTCCATCCTTGTACGTGTGGATACCGTGGAGACACTACTACGATTGTTGCGGTGTTGATCAACGACAAGGACACTAGGACTGGTTCGACTACTTCCTCAATTGCAATCGAGGACGTGGTCGAGGCTTTCAGTTCATGGTCAATGAGGTGGTCGATATGATCGGTTACTTCCTCTACGTGGTTACGAAGCCGTTCGAGGACGTGGTGCCTGTGGTCGGGACTGGTCGAGGAACTGGTCAAGATGCATGACCACCTGCTCGGAGCTGATCGAGGAGCGTGACTACCTATGCGGGACTGGTCGCGAATCTGATCGAGAAGCTGCTCGAGGAGTTTGGCGCGCACGACGTTAGATTGGTTTACTCCAACTTTTCTTTTGTTGCACTACGCGTCTAGTGGTAACGATCTATGATACCCTACTCGTATTGTTCCTTGATTGAACGCGGTAGAGAAAAATTTTGTTTTTAGGCTAACGTAGCCAACCCGTTCCCCAACACCATATCCTACCAAACGTTTATGTATTTTCTACAGGAAAATCCAAACTTCGAGTCTCAAATATAAGAAAAGTACCTCATGAGTAAATGTACGGACAGGAATTCCGAATGCTCTGGCTAAACCAAAGTCTGCAAGCTTCAGTGCATTAGTACGCCGATCTATCAACAAATTCTGAGGTTTCAAATCTCGATGAAGAACTCTATGAGAATGACAATAAGCAACGCCTCGGAGTATCTGATAGAGATATGACTGGAGAAAGAAGAAAATAGTCACATTCCAAAATGCAATCAAAAGCTGCTACTGGTCATGCATAAATATATTAGGAATGGGAAAAAAGGGATTCACACTACGTTGGTATATAAGAAAAGCAAAATGGATGATTGAAACATATTAACACATTGTGTCTCATTACTAGAGTCTAAACAAGCAAATCTTTAAACAGGTCAGATCATATAATGATATTGTGAGGTTTACAGAAGATCCAAAACTATTGCTGTCAGAAATGGTAGTTCTGAGAGAAATTTGAGGAAAGAAATACAGTGCCAGTTCTGTGTGCACTAAATAGCTGCAGCCATTGCTACACATAAACAACAGGAAATGAAGCAGTGGTGCCCATGTAGGGTTCATACAGTATTGAGGTGGACCGGGTGGTGCTGGTTGGCCATATTTCCAGTCATTTTACAGCAAAGAACCAGCATTAGCAGTGAAACATATTGTGTTTACAGCTTATGCTGATTTATGTCAGTCACGTGGGTGATGCGTCTGTTTATTTGAGGAGATAAGCCATGTGCTCGGTAGAGCCCCAGGGAACCTTTATAAGGAAATATGCAGTGCATGGATCACAAATACTGATTAATGGTCCTACAATGTTACTGAAGTGAGAGTCATTTGAGGCTAAGAGCAGTCCGATCTTACCACAACAATGTAATTCCATGACTCCATAATATCTCTAAAGTTAAAGAGTAAATTTCAAAAACCTACAACTATTTAACACATGTTGCAAAAACCTACAACTATTTACCTTCTGGTGCCCATTTAAAAAACCTACAATTATTTTGACACATGTGGAAAAAAAAAGACTACAATTTTCTCATCGTGGGCCCACATGTCATTCTTTGGCAACAGGTGGGCCCACAGTTAATCTTTTGACAACATGTCATAGAGGATGACAGGTGAGCCCATTGTGAGAAAATTATAGTTTTTTGCAATATATATCAAAATAGTTGTAGGTTTTTGAAATAGACACTAGAAGTTGTAGTTTTCTGCAACATATGTCAAAATAGTTGTAGGTTTTTGAAATTTACTTAATTAAAATACAAAAATGTCCAAACAGTAGATGTGCATTTTTTCCTAAAAAAACACTGATGTTCAGTTGTTCGCACTGCAACAAGTTCATAAGCAGAGAGGTGCATGAGGCAATGTACACATGGGTCCTTTTCCCCAATTGTGCATCCTAGCTTATGCTAAGTTCCAGCCTAGTGAGCGTCAAAACAAATTCTTTCCTGGTACCATACAAAAACACAGTGGCGTTCAATGGAAGAAGACAACAGGCGACCCATATATGGAACTCACAAAATGATGTGGACTCCACCTGTCTTCTTTTGAAATTTTTGAACCAAAATTCTTTTACATGCAATGGACCAAAATTCTTTTACATGCAATGGAAAGACGCTAGATGAGCACTGTGGTTTTGCAACCATGTGCTATGCTATGCTTAGTTAGACTAGTTTCCTGCTCCGCATTGATATTGTTCTGTCGCAAGCTTGATTCCAAGACTAGCAAGTTGTAGATACATACGAAATCTGTGATCAATACAGGCTCAAGCCAACGCTTCAAGTTTAGCTATATATGGAAATTGACAGAAGCAATCTGCAGCCAAACACATTCATAATTTGCACTTCTCACCTTAATCAAAGTGGGATTCTTCGCAAACTCCGGACAGGAATCCATGAACTTCTTCAGATCCAGATCCAGGTACTCGAAGACGAGATATATGCGCTTCTCGCTGTGGACGACATCATGTAACCTACACGCAGCAAGTAAAGCTTCTCAGCACACCAGCATATCAGACCACCTCACCATCAATGATGCAACATTACTTCATTGGATAACACCATCGTTCTGATCCATCAAACAGTCCTAGATCGCACCTAGCCACTCTTGCATACAGCAAAACTACCTCGAGCCACTGCCCACTTCAACCAATCGATCAATCCGGGATAGCTCGGCTGATCATTCCTAAATCCGCAGTAACAACTACTAATACGGGCAATGCAAAGGAATGGAGGGGGGCCAAGGCCATGGACCGGACCTGACGATGTTGTCGTGGTTCATCTCCTTGAGGAGAGAGATCTCGCGGATGGCGGTGGAGGGGACGCCCTCATCCTCCTGCTCGAGACGGATCTTCTTGAGCGCGATCGTCTCGTTGGTGGCCTTGTCCAGCGCCTTGTACACCACCCCGTACGTGCCCTCCCCAATCTTCTCCACCTTCTCGTACTGCAGCACACAGGCACACAGCGCATAAACACGCTCAGAAAAGCCAAATCAACCCCTCGAATCCGAATCGAACCAGATCGCTCGCTTACCTGCTCCATTGCGTCTCCCCTCGGCGCCCAATGCGGCGGCGGCGACGGCGACGGCGACGGGTGCGAAACAGACAGGTGAGGGAGGGAAGAGGAGGAGGGGATGGATGAGAGGGAAGGGGATTAGAAGGAGGAGGAGAGGGAGAGGAGGTGGGGAAAAGCGGCAGCGGCGGGCAAAGCTGCTGCTGCCATTGGGGACGCCTCGCTCGGCTGGGTGCTGGTCCTCCTCCTCGCTCCGCTGCTTGCTTCTCTTGCTGTTGCCTGCCCTGTGCCCTCGTGGCTTTTATGTGCTGTTTGACTGCAGCTTTCCTCGCTGCTGCCCAACCCTCCTTTGCTTTCATTGCTTCCGGTGGGTTTTCACTGGTAATCTAGGTGGTTTTGTTGGGCTGTGTTAGGGTTTAAAGTTTTGACTCTTTTATATTTGGAATTTTCAACAAACATTTTAATTTTAAACCTTAGAAAAAACACAGTATTCGTTGCTATAATAGTTGATATTATCTCCGTTCTCTTTTACTCATCGTTTAAGACATCGATACGGTCTCGAAAAAACATATTTAACTATTAATTTTGATAATTACATCTTGGTAAAAATTAGATGATGTCAAAGTATTTTTTTATGACATTCACTGCTATAATTTTTATGTGTCAAATCTTAATAGATTTGTGTATATTAGTTATCAAAGTTTCTAGAGTTTGACTGCACGTATTCTAATACGATATCTATTTAAAAACAAAAATAGTAGTTTGTAGTGTAGTTGTAGGAACGGCGGGAGCTTATCTATCTCTAAATATTGTAATTGTTAAAGTAATCTAATAGTCTTTGAAATATTAAGATCAATAAATTTATTAACTACGTGAATTTATTATTGTTGTAACTTTTATTAGGCAAATCAGACAATTCTAAAGTGTATAAAACACAAATATAGACATGAAAACTAGGCCCACGTTAACATGTTATCATTCTATATTTGATCCCACAGCTTTAAGCACCGTATCCACATGCGAGCTTTGCTCTTAGGTCCATGTTGAGCTGGCTAGCTAACTTTGTTTCAATCTGGGTTGTTGATCTAATTTTGTGTTTTCCAGTTGGACAATGTTGTTCCAATAGCAAACAAATATATTATTTTGGTTACGTGGTCAAATCAAAAGGGAGACCTAAGTGTATAGAATGGGAATGCATAGTATTTGTACTTGGCAGTTTCAGAGTGTCATGAGAAAACTAAATTTATGTTAAAATCGGGACAAACATAGTAGTAGGCTGAACCAATTTGGCCAGACTAAATTGGGGCAGCTGTTTTTGAACGTCAAAATCTCATCTAGCTTTATTATAAAAAAAATGGCAGACCGAATTTTTCAAAGTGCTATCAAATTTTAGTCTTAATCTAAACATAAACCAATTTTTCTATACGTGGCCAAAATTTTGCTTAGCATGCTGAAGTCAAGAACCAAACATCTCCTCACTTCTATCTTGTATAAGTGCTTTTGAAAATGATAGTTGCACATACGTGCTAGTAAAATGCAAATTGTTTTTTCTGCAAAGTTGAACCCCACAAACATTCTAAAATATATACAAAACATCAGTCTACACACAAGAGTGCCCACTCCCAAGGATGTGTTTGGTTGTAAAGAGGGGTTACATCATATAGACTGGCTGAGTGGGAGTAGGTTAAAAAGTCGTATAGATCTTAAGAAGAGTATTTGGTTGGTTGCATGAACGGATATAATGGTGGACGTAGTGAAGTTGTTTGGTTACCTGTATGAATGGATACAATATTCTTGTGACCTGAGACTGACAGATGAATCATATTGACATTGTAGCTCATGCAGACTGCATCCGCCCAATTTGGATAAGATTGATGCTCATTTTGGACCTCTCGTATAGCTATGATAACTCATATAGACTGCATCTGTCACGCAAGTACCTAAACATATTTTTTACATAACTATATGAACGGATATAAGTTTCTCGCATATACAAACTCGAATATAGCAAACCAAACACACCTCTTGTTTTCTTGATGTTTAGGGGAGCTGAAATCGACTTAAATTCAAATGGACGTGAACAGGAAGATAAAGCTAAGAACAGAGAAATAATCCGGACCACACACATGGGGATGATTCAGCGTAGAATAACCAAACCAAGTGCAGAGCTCTTCCGTGTGAAAACGGAGACACGAAAACAACGACTCACTGTTTTTTTTAACAGTGCTCTTTTTACCGGGTCTTCTTTAAAGATCTTTATGGGAGGTGCGAGGAATTCGAATTTCAGACCAGTGGAGATATTTCCATACGTCTTGCTAGTGAGCAACGTGCTCGTTCACACAATGACTCACTGTTCATGTCCCGGTTCCACCGATGCAAGCAATGTTTTTGCGACGAACAGTTCTGGGCTCGGATGGAGCTTCGAGAAAGAGAGAGAGGACAAAAGACGTCAAAAGCAAAGGAAAAGGACGCGGCTTCGCTTTGCCGACGGCGATCGCACCAAGGACCGATAGATCCAGCACGGAGCGTTGAGCCGCTGCGGAGCTTTCCGATTTCAATGCCACTCACGATGACGCGTTATCCGCTTGGGAAACCGCGTGGTTTGTTAAGGTTTTCGCCGTTGCGGCCGTGACGGGCGACGAGGGAGGAAGTGAATGCGTCACGGGCTCCCGCCGGCGCCACCGGCGTGCGTGTGGTGGTGGCGGCACAGCACGCTGCGCGGCGCGGCAGCTGCACGATGCACGCACAACAACTGTTGCATCAAAAGCGGCGACCGCGGCATGTGACGCCTGTACGACGATATTATGTCATAAATACGCACAATATACATAGCAACATATTAAAAAAAAAGGCTGGGCTGCTATTTCCCTCTTCGGTCTAGGTGCGTTTCTCCTCTCCTCTCCTTGATCTAGGCCTAGTGCTATCTCTAGTTGGACCAACCCAGGGCAGGCCCACTTTTCCCCCTTCCTCTGGCTCTCAGCCCAGAGAGGGCAGGCCCAAGCCGAACACCCTCCACCTTTCTCTTCTTCTTCACACTCAGATGTCGTCTCCTCTCTCTCTCCTTCCCTGTGCGCGTCACCGCCAGGACAAGGCCGCCCCCAGCTCTTATCTCGGTCCAAAATAGCGCCACCCCTCTCCTCTTCCTCTGCCGAGCCCCCTGCGCCCCTCCGCTAGCTGAGCCGTGCCGTTCCTGCCCTCAGCTGGGCCGCGTTGTCCCGCGCCTCTCTTGCGACTTCCTTGCGTTGCTACGCCGCTGTCGATTAAGGCCGGACTCACGCTGCCTCTCTGTCAGATGGGGCCACCAGTCTTCTCTCCCCTCTTCGCGTATCGAGTACGGTCTCTCCCTAACCGGATTCGGCGCTACCCCCACTCGAATCCAATCGGGACTTCTCTCCATCATCGAACCACCGTGCAAACGCATTGCCGAAGTTCGCCTCCGTTGGATTCGCGTCGTTGATCTGTCGCCGTCACCGTCATGACTCCAGCCCGAGCTAAGGCCTAGCTGTGATTCCCTTCCCCCTTATGCTCTCTATCGTGCCGTTGCGCTCATGATTGCCTGTGTGCCTCATCAACCCACCCGCCACGTCCTTTTCTCTGTGTCCCGCGCCATCGTGCTGAGGATGCCGAAGTCCAGCTACGTGTCGCTGACGCCAGTGCTCATATTGTATGTCGATGGACGCCCGTGCTCCAGCCTTGTGCCGTGGAAGCCTGAGCCCTGGCTGCGCGCCTCTGATGCTTGTGCCACCACCATTCGCTGTTGAAGCTTCGTGCTCCCCCTCTGTCGGTGCGTGTGGCTATTGTGCCTGATAGAGGCCTAGTCGCTTGTTCTCGCCGCCTTAGTGCCTGTTTTGGCCCGTAATGTCTGGGTGGCTACTGTATGCTAGTGCATATGGTTGCACTGATTGCCGGATGCTTTGTTGCTCTTATCTGTCTATTTTTCTCGAATACGCAGGAGAGCTACACATCTTTGTATTAAGACTGAAGAGAGAATAAGGTTCCAATAAGTTACACCACGTCCCGATACCGGGGACTAAAAGTACCCAAGCATGTTAATTACAAAAAGGTAAACAACTAAAAATGCAGGACAAGCATCGGCTAAAAAACATATCCGAATCTCTGAAGATGAGCCCTAAGAACAGACAATTGGACAGCCCTGGCGTTGCAACATTGATCGGCCACCTCCCAGATTAGGGCCACGAACAAATCGAACAAAGAGCGACGATTGTTAAACACAATGTCATTACGAGGCAACCATATTCTCCAACTAATCAACAGGACGAACGAATCCAGACTCCTACGCAAAGCCTTTTGTAACCATCGCACGGAGATTAAGCCACCAGTCAAGGAAGGTGCAGTTTGCCTTAGGGAAATGAACACCCAGGATCCGCCACCATGCCTCTCTTGCCACAACACAATGCACTAGCAGACGGTCTGTCGTCTCAGGGAGTTGAGAACAATGCGAGCATGAGTCATCCGATTGAAGGCCATGTCGACGCTAATGTGAGGTTGTCCAGAGTTTCTCCTGAATTCCCAACCAGGCAAAAAACTTCACTCTCCTGGGAGCCCACGCTTTCCAGACCACTTTAGCACCACCAAATGGTATGCTTCCTTGGAGCATCAGTTTATAAGTAGAGCTAGCGGTGTACTGACCGGAAGAGGTCCACCTCCACACGATCTGATCCTCTTTAGAGCTTAGACTGACTGACTCAAGCTTAGTCAAGAGCTACAAGAATTTAGTGATCGCCTGGATAGATAGGGGACCAGAGATGTCCTTGATCCACCTACGGTCGCATAAAGCTTCGCCTACTGATATGCAATTAGCAATTGTCTTGGTGACACAACCGTAAAGGTCCGGGGCCAAAGAGTGAATGGATTGACCACCTATCCAAGCATCGCTCCTGAACAGGATAGAATTCCCATTCCCCATCTCGAAGGTGGTAGAGGCATTGAATGGAGCAACCACCAGACGCTCATGTTGCAGCGGTAGGATGGCCCAAGCTCTAGTAGGATCAAGCTATTGCCACCGGAGGTGCAACATCACACTAACGAGCCGAAGATCCACAATACCTAGTCCCCCATATTCTGGCGGCCTACACACTTTAGACCAAGCGACGGTGCAACGACCTCCAGATACGGTCTTCTCCCCTGCCCAAAGGAAGGCCTTTCTAATTTTGTTGATCTCTTTAATCACCCATGGCGGCACCGCGACGGCCAACAGAGTGTGCAGTGGGGTAGTCGACAACATGGATCGCACCAAGGTTGCCCTTCCGGGCTTAGAGATGAGCTTGGCTTGCCAAATAGGGAGTTCCGCTGCCACTCAATCAACCAAGGGCTGCAGATGGCACTTGCGCAGTTGACCCACCGTTAGTGGCACCCCAAATACCGAATGGGGAAGGCAGACAATGAGCACGAGAGGAACTACTGAATGACATTGGTCTCCTCATAAGAACAGTTGATGGTGGCCGCCAAGCACTTTGAGAGATTCTTTTTGAGCCCTGAAACCTCTCCGAAGAAACGGAGGATTGCAAGGTGGCCAAGTATGTCATCAGCTATAGGGGAAAGGAACATCACCGCATCATCAGCGCAGAGCGAACAACGGTGTTTAATGGAGCTATGACCAACGGCCTCAACAACGCCAGCTTCCCTCGCCTTGTGAAAGATGTGCGCCAATGCATCCATGACGAGCACAAACAAGAAAGGCGAGAGAGAATAGCCCCGCTGAAGCCCTCTGGCGTTACCAATTGTCAGCCCGAGAATAGAGTTGAGGAGGATGCGGGTCGATGAAGAACCGAGTATACCCTTGATCCAATTGCCCTCAGAACTTCCAGAAGGAAGGCCCAATGAACCGAGTCGAAGGCTTTAGAAATATCCAATTTCAACAATATGCTCGGCCGTTTGGATCTCTTGAGCAAACACGCAATAGACTGAACAATCTTGAAGTTGTCATGGATGGATCTACCGGCTATGAAAGCACTTTGATTATTGGAGATCATCGAACCCAACCGAGGGGACAACCGAAGGGCCAAAGCCTTTGTGATCAGTTTACCGATGCTATGTATAAGACTAATCGGACGGAAATCCAAAGGGGAGCCGGCCGAATCCGTTTTTGGAAGAAGAATGATTAGAGCATTGTTAGATGATTAAGCTCTCTTCTGTCACCCAGGCCAAACCCGCAGATGGCAATTGACACATCCGATTTAACAATCGACCACGCGGCCCGATAGAACTCTACTGTGAACCCGTTCGACCCCGGAGATTTGTTGGATGGAAGTTGCTGGATGGCTGCCAAAATCTCCTCCTCAGAAAAAGGAGCCTCTTGTCTGTCTATTGTTGCGAGTTCCTAATGGGTTTGGTTCATGGCATGAATGCAGCCACTTATTCTCTTGTCTCTAGTATACTTTATATATTAATGAATAAAGTATTTTATTCATGTTTATATTTTCAATATGAATAAATAAAGTTTATATATTTTCGGTTATTTACATGTTTCCGGCCCGTAAATACTCTACGCGAGATCAAAACCGAGTAAATTGGCACGCGCAGCTCTGCGCCCGGCTAGCTACCTGCATAAAGTTGCTGTGCCCCGTGCCGTGAAGTAACAACGCGCACGGCCGGCACGGCAAAGAAGCTTCTCCTCCATTCGACCCCTATCCTCCTTCGGCTGCTGCGCTTTGGCCCGAGAGGGCAGCGGAGCGGAGGAGGGCAGCGTCGTGCAGCGAACGAGCGTTTGTGGTGTCGTTTCACACGCCCGTATTTAAGTTTTAGGTGACACGGGTACGCGCGGGCCCCCAGGTAGGACCAAAGCGGAGGACCGGACGGATTTGAATTCGTTGGAGCCCCCCCCCCCCCACGCGGGCTTCAGCCGATCGTCGGCATGCCGTGTCCTTCCGATTCGATCCATCAGCACGGCCGGAACGGCATCGTTGACATGCTAGCTGCCTTGGCCAGTTCAAGACTTCAAGGACCATACGTGCAGTACGTTCCAAGTGTACCACAGGTCCACAGCAGCCTGAGCTCCAGCGTGTAGGAACTGAGTTTTAACTTACTTGCTTAAGGGTGCGGATGTACCGTTTAAACCATTAAAGTTCAATTTTTTTAGACACGAATTTGAATACTTATTTTTTCAAATGGCTATGTCTATTGTGGGCATGGCTATTTCTAAAAAATGTCTATTAAGGACGTCTTGTTACTGCAGATATCAGGTGAGTGATGGTCCAGATCTCCAATGGGCCGTGCTGGATTAATTGAGTAGGTATTTGCACAAGCCCATATAAATATCTGCTAGTAGTTGCAGTGGAGATGGGACAGCTGCTATTATGGCCTAACGCAGGAGAATACGGTTAGGTTGTATCTAGACGCCTTCTGCCAAGCAGCAACCATGTGTCACGTTTCAGTTACATTTCTCTCCCTGCTTTTGGACCTTCACGCACACCACAAAACAATTTGACCACAGCAAACAGTACACGAGAGGGATGGAGAGAGAGAAAGAGATTTTTTCTCTAGGATAACTGTGCATCTTTATATAAAAAAAATAGAGGAATAACGAGGTTTACACAGCGAGCATAGAGAAAAAGAGATGTTATCGAATGTACATCCTATCCTCCTTGGTTGGGTTTGTTATTCATTGAGCGACATTACTGCTTTGGTTCACTATGTTACCTATCATACCAAGGCTGTTTTCTCCTCTTGCAGTACTTCTCTGCTCCCCCGCTTCTTGTCGGCACATCTGTCCTCTGTCTTCGACTGCCGGTGCAGACGAATAAAATAGAATGGGTATACATCTATTTCTTCTCTTCCTTTTAATAAAAGTATTAGATTAACATCTACTTCAAACCATCAAACATAAACAAAAGTGCTATGAAAATCTGACTATCTAATGAATTCATATTAGACGCTTACATACATGAACAAGCTTAACCGGATACCTATGTCTTTGTTGTTTCAGATAATATGAAAGCAATTCAAGCCGATCTCAGTTAAAAAAACATAAAAAATAGATGTACCCCCATAGGCGGTGGTGGCGGAGGCAAGAAGCAAATATCGGTAGGCGGATAGAAACAGGATTAGTGCGCGTATAGGCGATCTCGGAGGCCAAACACAGGCGTTCTCCCTTGAATCCTCAACGTGCCCGTGTGTGGATGGACGTGGACGGGTGGGGTCACTGTCCATGCATGCTATTGGATGAAAATTGTGCAACGGATTCAACACTATTAAATTAATTTGGATAGATAATTGTTAGGTGAGAAATATTTTAGAGAAAATTCGTGCTTTATAATATAGAAATAGCACATGGACCTTTATCAGCGGTGGGTGCTGCATGTGCGAATTTGGATCTTCTGGTCCTATCTCGATTTTTCAGCAGAGTTCAGCTCTCTAGCATCATTTGCTTGATTACAACTTGCAACGGTTCTCAGTCCAGACCGCTTGAGGTTCAAAACAGGAGCGGACCTAGGAGAGCGGGCTAGGCCCCACTTAAATTATTTTTTTCAGTAGACTTATGTCTTTTTCGTGAAGTTACAAAGGCTCAAAGGCTCAGTCACTGATACTCCGCTGCTCTATTTTTGAGCTGGATCTACCCGTGGTTCAAAATGTCTTTTTCGTGAAGTTATAAAGGCTCAGTCACTCTCCATTTTTAAGCTGGCTCTGTCCCCGTTCAAAATGTTCCTCCTTTTCTATCTGCAAACGTTACAGGTTTTCTGTTGAGCACATGGATCTCGTGCTAACACTGAAGTTGCTAATTCACCTTGAGATGCATACATGGGTCGTAATCCCAGCTAAAATCCAAAAAATTAAACCACTAGCTCGGACATGTATAGAATATGCCTGTTTTGCCCACGAGTGGACCTGTCCGATGAAAACCTTGTCACGTCAACACTCAAGTTAACGTTCACACACAACATGCACGGTGCACTTCCTAGTTCCACCGCCTGTCGCCGCACCACCAGGCCGCCAACTCCGTCACCAGCCCGTCCATCACGAGTCCCTCCACCGCCGCGCCGACGTCCCGCTCCTCCTCGCGCACGCACATCCACCGCCGGCTCCGCTCCATGTCCGCCAGCGCCGCCTCCCCGGAGAACACCACGTCCCCAATGCCCCATCGGGGCCCCGCGCCCCGCAGCCACTCGCTGGCCACTCCTATCAGCGCCGCCGCATTGAGATCGTCCGTCGGCTTGACCGTCCCAACCACCGAACCGGCCGCCGAACGATGACAACCCACGCCCTCCGCGAAGAAGTCGAGGAGGAGCGCCTCGGAGATGTCGTCTACGGCGGCCGTGTCCTCGAGCAGTCGCCCAAGCAGCCGGCATTCGTCAGGTTCTTGCTCTTCGGATTGCTCCATGCTCTGGTGTTCCTCCTCGCCGTGGCGCGGCGCCGTCGTTGTTGCACTGTCAGTAGTGCAGGAGTTGCTTGCAAGATGCACGCGTGCGTCGACGGACTCTCCGGACTCCGAGGTGGTGAACCGTGCGTCGAGATCCACGGGATCGACTGCCTCCGCCAGGCCGTCGTACCGTCGGATCTTGTGCAGCAGCTGCGCCTTCGTCCCTGCAGTGAAGTCCCATGAGATCCAAATTAAAGGGCAGTTAATCCATCGGTAAAATACTTACTCCATAGCAATAATACTCTTCCACTGCTACTTCTCCTCAATCGTCTCAAAGAAATCGACTCTTCCACAATTTGTGCTCTCAAAGAAATCTACTCTTCCACGATTTGTGGTCCAGTTACAGATTAAAGGTAGCGATGCTTCTTCTCTCTTCTACAATGCGGCGGCTGTCTGTGGTCCAGTTGCAAAGGTAATTCTAGAACGGTTTCGACGTTGGACTGCTTCACGTCCGGGAAGAAAGAACGGCTGAAGAATCGGCGCGGCTTTAATGTCCATATCGTGTCCGAGCACAAGACACAAAATTAATGGAGAGCAGAGTAAAGATTCTCGTGTGGCACACTGACAAACCAATTTTAAGAACACTGCTTGCTGTACTTAAAACCATTCGAGTAAAACTCAGCATCCAATGGCTGAAATCATTTGGGTTGAAGCTCGTAAATAAATAGGATAGTTTAAATGTATGGTTATACTCGAGTTGTACTCAAATGTTTGTACTCGAAGCATTTCCCTGGGATTAAATTCGATGGGCATCAACATTAACCATGGTTTCTACTACGTATAAACGTTTTACCTGCTGATTGACTGTTGCTGTTAGATTTAATCAGAATTGTGTAGTAAGAGTAAAAGGTACTCGTAGGATTAGACACAGCATTCTCAGGAAGCAGAGAGCTTACTTTGGAGATCAGCTGGGCAGTGCTGGAAGGAAGGCGAGGCATCGCTTCCTTCGTCTCCGTCGTCGTCATCGAAGGGGAAATCAAGAACGGACACGGGGCTCAGCTGTTGCTTGTCCTCCATCTTCATGTTGCGCCCCACCGCGGAATCGCCATCCAGCGCCGCCTGCATGCATGCATCCATCCATGATTAATTAGCACGATCCACCATTAACAATAGTTAATGCTTGCCCCGTGTAAAAATAGATAACGTTTTACAATTTAGCATAAGTATTAAAGATAAAAAATAAAATAATAATCTTATTCTCTTTTAATACCATTTATTGTATAAGAATAAGATTTATACTGGAAATAAGTTGTTTAAAAGAGAGGTAAAGTTATCTCAAAATTGTAAAACGTAATGTATTTTAAATATTATAGAAGAAATTAAAACTTATCTATCTTGAGACGAGGGGTACAACCCACGATCGATCGCCAGCAGTAAGTGTACAAGATTGTTGCAGCAATGGCAGATGGTGCAGAGAGAAGAAAGTTCAAGGTGATACGGTTCACCGCTTCATGCATAAGGGGAGCACGCATGATTGGTTGATATGGGCAGAGCTGGGACTTAAGAGCTGTGCCATTTCTGAACCAACTATGGTACAAGTTTTGATCCTATCGGTATGGTATAAAATATTTTAGGTTAGATTGGTACGGTATGAATATGAGAGTTAGGTTATAATTAGGACCTTTGTATGGTGGGTGTGTCGGTACGGTATGATAATTTGAGCTGTGCATATGGTGGTACCGAACCATGCCTGGCATGACCCAAGTCCTATAGATGTGAGTAACCAATCACCACTTTTTATGGCCGTTCATTTAGAGTAAGTTTTTGGATGCATCTTTTCCAAAAGATAAGCGCAGATGATCCAAAAGCTTAAGGAAAAGAACAACAAGGGCGGTGTTGAATATTGATTGGTTTTTGTTGCGAACTGCTCCGTTGACAAGGCCATTATTAATTCCGATCCCGTGATCAGCAGTCTACAATACTCCTACTAGCAGTAGTAGTGCACCATAAAAAGAGTGGATGGATTGCATAATTTGTTCAGGATATCAAGCATTCGGAGGATGGTTTTGTACTCTTATCCAACAAGTAGTCTAAAGCGGTGGATAGGGTAGTAAAGAAAAACTTGTGACTTGCAAGCTATTCGAACTCGATTCGTTATAAATTTGATTCAAATTTAGCTTGAGATCTTAACAAACTAAGCTCAAGCCTAGCCACAAACTCACAAACTCAATCTCGAATAGCTCATGAAAAGCTCGACTAACTACAATTATTGTCCGTCGAGGCAAAGTTGGTGTCTATTTACTTTAGCTAAGTTTATTTTTTTAACCTCACCATCCAACCTAAAATCCAATCGTCCAACCTTAAGACTATACGACTACATACACATGTGACTCATAAATAGAACTAGTAAAAAAGACTCAAAATTCACGAGCTACTTAAACTCGACTCGTTTTTAGACTCATTCGAGCTCGGCTTAAGACACTAACAAGTCAAGCTCAAACCTAATTGTATATTCAGTCAGATCTTTAACTCTAATCGAGTTCAGCTTGAGTTTCGATCAAACTCAAATTTAAAACTATAGGCTTGCCCAAACTCGACTTATTAAAAACCCTAGCGGTGGAGCAATCAAGCCTAGCCGCTCGCTACTACTCCTACTACACAATTTTTTGGAGCAACGTGACAGGGATAGGCTAATCTGCCTGGCCACTCCCGGCTCACTTCCCACAGGCAAACATTAACTGAGGCCAACACACTCAAGGGTAGGGTCCTAGGAGAGAGAACCTCTCTCTCTCATAGTAGTTCCTGTAGTAATGCTTCGCTGTCTGAACAAAGCGAATTTTTACCATGATGGGCAGTGTGAGGTGGTTTCAGGCAGTTGGCTTCTCCCGTCAGTTCATGGTTGATCACCTGAGTTGACAACGAGGCATGCGCGTGCTCCGCAGACACCGGGCCACAGTACAATCTAAATCACCTCCTTTTCCATCACATCGAGGGAATATTTTGGGTTTCAGCGGCAAACAGAAAGAAAGCCATCCCAACACCATCACTCCACCAGTTTGCATCTGGATTCTGGAGTACTTGTACTCTGCTCAGCTTCTACTGTACACAGTAACACTGCTGAGCATCATCTGTAAACACTCCAACCCAGGTTCTATCTACAAGATGAACTAGCGGGGAGGAGAAAAGGTTGATCTGGTGTATATTAAAAATAAAAATAAAAAATGTGATCGTAAGTACCAGTATCAAATAGATAAGTGCAGTCTGAGTGCTACGTTGCTCTACAATATGTAAGAATGACGATTGAAGTTCTGGTATCCAAAACTAATCAGAGTCTTAAAATAGTACTAGAATGATTTGAAATTTGAAAGTTTTTCAAAGATGTAGCACGAAGTTAGTTCAGTTTTTCTTTTTCCTAGTGCAGAGTCTCTGCAGCAGGTGTGAATTACTACTGCATGCTTGGTGTTGAGAGGAAGATATACTACGTGTGAATGACCACTACATGGAACACGAGGACCGATTGACCTAAAAATGCAAATATATACCAGTAGTAATAAAAATGCAAAAAATATATACAAGTAGTAATTTGGCCCACACCATGCATGGGCATCGCGATGGATCACCAAACGCTTTCGAATTTATACTAGCCCAACCAACAAAACGCACAATGATTGGAGCAGCATTGGCACACCAGGAGGCAATGCAAGGTAACAGCAACTGGGCAGGTGAGCACTCACCTTCTGCCCGTGTCCTCCGGCGCCGGGCGCGTCCGTGCAGTCGTGGTCTGCCGAGCTCGACGACGACTTCTCGCACTCGGATGCTGGCGCCGACGCCGGCGTCTCCTCTGCTGTAATGCCAGCCTCTGACTCGCCGTACTCCGACCCCGACTCCGACGCGGAGCAGCTGCTAACCAGCGGCGACGGGAGCCCAAACGAGTCCCGCTCGTCGAAGTAAACCTCGTCGTCGTCGTCCTCGCGGCGCCTCCAAAAGCCTCCCCTGATCCGCCGCGAGAAGCTCTGGGAGAGGCTGGAGATCCTGGCGAGCGCGCCGGGGCTCTTGGGGAGGAAGAACGAGGACGGCGACCGCGAGGGGCTCCGGCGGAGGTGGGCCTCGATGAGGAGGCGCACGGGCGCCTGCAGGACGCCGGCGTCATCGTCGCAGGGGAGGCGGCGCGGGTAGGAGCGGAACCCGTCGCTGCTGGACTCGCACCTGAGCTCCAGGAAGTCCCGCAGCGTCACGGGCGCCCCTCTCGCTGCCGGCATCGGCCGGTCCAGCTAGCTCTGCTGCTGCTGCTGCGTCAGTGGGCAGAGCGGGCTGCGAGTAGCCGAGAGAAGAGCGCGTGGCCGCGATTGGGGGGCGCGTGCGGACGCTGCCGCCGCTGCTATGGATGCGTAGGAAGCATGTGGGGTTGTGAAGTTTTGTGTTGGTGCGTTTAAATGAGACGGATGGATCGATGCGGAGAGGGAGAGGATCAGAGGAGTGGAGTGGGAGTGGGCGATGGGAGGAAGCATACGGCAGCTGCTTCTGCTTGGCTGCCTACCTGCCCGAGTGCTTGGGCAGACGGACCTGCTTCGGCTTAAGTAGACGAAGTAGATGCGCGCAGCGAGCGTTTAAAGAAGGCGATGGCTGTTCCTTCGATCTCCCTCTGCTCAGCTCAGCTCAGCTCTGAAGCGTGGGGACCACTCCGGCAGTCTACTGAGCAGCGAGTTTATAATCAGCACTTCACAGACATGGTGTGGTCTTACTGAATGCAAAGATCGGCAAACCGATTGATTGAGCATGACTATTTTCTAACCTTCTGCGTACATAATCTGTTATATTCGGTATGGTTTTGTGGGCAAGGTTATTCTGTCATTCTGTGATCAGAATCCCAGTTTGGAATCATTTTCCAGTTTCTCTCCCTCGTCTTTGTGTTTTGTGCATCCATGTTTTTCCCCGTCCATTTTGAGTTTCCACCTTAAATCCATGTTTCATGTGTTCTTGATTACGATCTTTGTTTTCTGTCATGCTCCCTACAGTAAAGAATGTACTGTACTTCAAACGCTGCATGAAGATCTTGCTGTTAATGAGTAAGTTGATTGCCTACTTGTATCTTGCCTAGAATATTAGACCACCTAACTATTTGCTTCAATAAATAAGCTTCAGAAATATAGTATTTCCAACCAGACACTGCAGGAGCTGTCAGTTGACCACTTCACCTGCTAACTAGGTATTGCATCGGGTAGAAACGAGATTAAGTGATTAAAGAAGGGTGAATACAGAACACGTGTCTCATTAATTTTTTTTTGAAATTGATGATATTTTTCTATTTAGATCACCTAACACACCTTAAAACTCAAGAGAAAGGAAAAATCGAAAGAAGTTTTAAAAAAAATTTGAAGCAACGTGACACCACAGATAGCATATGAACCATAATTTCCATTTAAAATCAATACACGTACCAACACTCAAAAGATCACAACTAGCAAACAAACCAAAAAAGATAAACATCAAGCAACAAAACTCTTCAAATTGATTATCTAGAGTAAAGAAAATTCAAGACTCCATCACAAAAACGTGTGTATACGAATTTTATTTCTCTAGCAACTACAAGAATCACCTCACAAGTTGCTAAAATTTCAGCTCAAAAATAAAAACAAAATCAAAACTAAAAAGAAAAAACTTACATACAAGGCAAGAAAATTAAGAGAGTAAAACTAGAAAGAGGAGAATTCAAACATATGAAACAAAATAAACTTCATTACCCAAAGAAGTCAGCTCTATTTTAGACGGATTAAAAAGATATTTTAGACGGATTAAAAAGATTTTTCTCTCAAAACTCTCACCTATTACACAAGTTAAGCACCCATCCTCCTCTCCACTAAAATCATAGTACAATGCTCTCATATAGATGGCACAAGAGGCTCAAATAGCTGATTCATCTTCTCTCGTAACTCTACCCCTCTATTTGTAGCTTATGAAACTTGATCCCCAAGTTTACTAACTTTTTTTAAAAATATTCTTATCTTGTAATACACTTCTACCTACCATCAATAACATTTTAGTCTATTTTCTTCTTCATTCATCGGATGGCCGCGACGTCTTTAACCCTTATCTTTGCCTCGATGCAAGCTTTATAATAGTGCAACGTACTCCTCCAATCCTCCCACGGTTTTAAAGCCAAACTGCGAAACCCTAACATGTTTCTCAAAGCGTGACTAGTCGCCACTTGCTTTCACATGAAGCAAGCACTTCAATGATGACGCGTGTCTTTCGTCTTGCAATCTTATCCGTCGGCAAGTCTCTCCCACTCCCAATCCCTCGAGCCGCCTTGTCACTTGTATTAACATCCTCTTCGCTTGACTTTATCAACACGCCATCTTCACCATCCGTTTGATGCTTTGTTTAACCTTTATGTATACAACTAGGATCACTCTTGACTCCGTCCGGCCCTCCTTGATCGTCTGGCACCAAGCACACGCTTAGCCCCGATCACCTGTCGTGACCGCCAAGTTGCATCCGCCACCTGCATACCTTGAAACAAGCAAACATATTTTTTCACACTCCAAAACATCTCCAGATTAGTATTAAATCAAAAACTTCAACTCACATCCTGCAGAAAATGTGAACATCAGATATTCTGGTGTGTTCTGCTACTGAACACCGAACCATTCGATTAGTGTAACATTATCTGTTCAAGAAATTTTTTACTCTCTGCAATAAAAGATCCAATGAAAGCTTATGGTGATCTCAAATCCATCATCGGATAACGATATGTGCTAATCCACTGAAATACCCTCCTGCAACCTCTCTGCCACAAAATGTTAGATGCATTCTCTGGTATTCACAATTACAGCAAAAGACTATCCGGCGTACATAATCAAACTTAGCGCTAAAAATCTTCTCTCTGCCGAAAAACTCTAGCGCTCTCAAAGTCCATCACCAGGCTATCTGGTGTCTGCTTTCACTTCTGCTTTAACAATAAAAATGCTCCAATGATATTCTTTGGTGTAGCCACCACACTCATCGGACCTTTCGATGTTTTGATCTTCAATTTCGACTAAAAAATTACTCTTTGCAAGAAATAATTCGGCGAGTACACAATACGCACACCAGAAATTCCGATGAATACAAGAGCATCCGATGTTCATATCAGAACTTTCGGTTTATGTAATTTTTCTACGTACTTATAAGAATTCGCTAATTCCATACTTCCGCAACTCAAATTAGACAAAAACAAAATAAACATTTACAGACACAAACTAACCAAATTCAAACATATCAACAACTAATCATATGTAAACCAAAACACTTACCTACTTTATTTCTCACGATGCTTACCCACTGTTTGGTGAGCAACAAGGTCGAGTCCTGACGTACATACCAGATCATTCCTTCACCCCTCTCTCTCTCTCGAATTCGTGCATTGTTGAAACGACGGTATATTTTTTGTTATCTTCATCTACAGAAATTAGATACTCGTAAACCATGCATATATACCCAGTCACATCTGAAGAGAGTGAAGACTGCCGAGTGGTTGGTCAAGTAAATTTAGGTTTTTACTGGCTGTACAGAAGTTTGTTTACAGTATCAGTACATCTAAATTTATTTCTACTTTGTTAGACGTACTTATATAATAATAAAAACTAATTTTGTTTCTCAAAAATTGTAGTCAGAAACTAATAAAAATATATTTTTTGTTTCAGCTCATGGCTGGAAGCGTAAACAAACATGACCTTACACTGTCCCAACCAAACCACCATTTCTTTGAGAGTGTGTTTGTTTCTGTCATATATGCATGTCACCATTTATCATGTGAATCGCTTCATGCATGCATGATTAATCAAGATTTTTTTTTCTTTCCACAAGCTGTACGTGCGCTGCTGAAGATAACGAAACCGTGAATTCGCTGTCAGGCCAACATTGTCAAGCCCTGCAATTTGCCTGAAAAAATCATGGCAGACAAGACGGATCTCTGGCGATAAACTCCGTTTGACAACTCCTCCAGGGTACGTCATAGAATTTACTCGCAGTACATTACGGTAGCAAAGACTACGCCATTTTGTCGCCTGCGACGACCGTGATATCTACCGGAGATGTTGAGGAACAGTACTGTACGCGAGGCAATGGCGACATTGGCGAGGCATTGACCTGCAGCTAAACTTGGGCGTTGTTTTCCGCGTCGCCGTGAGATTCGTTTGATCTCCAGCATTCAGGTCTTCGGATTGGAGAAATACAGGCACGGATGCACACGTGTAAGGGTTTGTATATGCTGCTTGTAGGATTGTGTAAAGGTTTGTGCTCCAGCTGTGCCATTAATCAGTTTAGTAGGGGGAAAAAACCTTGGACACTATGCCAATTTGATTTCCAGTCAATTCGTATTAAGATGGCATGGCTCTCCTGGTTACATTCTACCGATCTACTATCATTCCCGGACGAATGCAAAACTGTAGCGGGTGTAGTTTTTTAATGAGCAAGCGGACACCTGACGAGGGACCTCGATCTGCACTCTGCAGCTTGTGCTCCGCATCCATTTGCAAAACGAACATCAGCACGAGCGGGCGCGAGGACAGAAACCCACCCCCACCTGTCTTGAACGCCGACGCGACGTGGCACACACCTGCTCCGCAGTCTTACGAGATCGGCCGGCCCAACCTGCTGGCCGCCCGTACGCCTCGGACTCCTGGCGAACAAGGCTTGCCGGACTGACGAATTTCGATTGTTGCCATTCTAAATCACTGGGTTTTTAATGTTTTATAGATTTGCTACTTTAAAGATTGACTTAATAGAATTGCCATTCAAAGTATCGTCTTTTTAATTTCCTTGTCATTACTCTAAATGGTTGGTTTCATAGATTTTCTACTTCAAATATTGGCTTTGCAGAATTGCCACACAAAACATTTCCTTTTTTTTCCCTTTGTCATTACTCAAAACAGTGGGTTTCACAATTTTGCCACTTCACATATTGGCTTTGCATAATTTCTACTTCAAATAAGAGACATTGTTTTGAGTGGAAATTCGACAAAGCTAATTTTTGAAGTGATAACTCTACAAAGCTCACTCTCCCATATCGGATAATTATGTGACTCTAGCCATTAGAGCTCCCCACACACCGGTAGATATTATATTAGATGCACCAAAATATTCACCATCGTCTTCACTAAAGTAGTGCATTGTCACTCTAGCAGGGGCCACTCCTTCTGCTCATAACCTTTACGATCGCTCCATAAACTTGATTAGAGGGTCTTACAAAAGTCTCAATGCCGCTAAGCCATCTAGGTATAAGCAAACATCAAGAGTAACAAGCAGTGCCGGACCCAGGGATTTTGAGGAGCCTGTGCAGACTTTCAGAGTAATATTTTACTAATAAAAATATATTGTAATTAATAAAGTAATATTAAAATTTTGAAAGAAGGAAAATATGTTCACAGGTCATAATAAAACATAGATAAATAAAATGCACCTTGTGGTATATATTGTGCTTCCTTGAGTTATCAATTTTTCACCGCTTCCACTAGCACCACCATTGTTTTTTGCAGTTTGAACAAGAAATCTCATCATCTCTGAAAAATTTAGCATTTTCAATTTTGCATCAATAAATTTGCATAGCAGCCATCAGGCAATTTCAATCGACTGAAGCATAGATAAGAGATAACTTAATTACTCACTTACTTGGATAACTCAAAATTTGTTAAAAGAAGCCAGATAAGTAAACACTGGATCAAGTATCCCATAATTTCACCTGCAAATTCTATCAAGTATCAATCTAAGTATCTAACAAAGTAACGTAATGCCAGTTGGGTGTAATGCCGCGGTGTGTGAGCTAGGTAGGCCGTGTAGAAGGTGGGCACTCAGCTGCTCACTGGGGCGCATGCCATGCCTGAGCGGGCTGGGTCTTGCCCAAAATTTGATTGGCCCAATCATGATTTTGCTCATGAGCTACATACATGTAGCTGGGCGGGCTGCGACAGAGTCCTGGCAGCTACCCAAGCACGTCGGGCCTTAGGTTAGCCACTTGTAACAAGTATGAATCACTAATTTGATCCAGCTCTAGGCTAATCATCTAGCTAAATACAAAATAGGTCTAAACTACCACTAATCAAGTCTTTAACCTTGTGTTAATTGTCTTGATCTTCAACTTTAACTCCAAGATAACTCAAACCCTCTACAATATGTGTGCATGCCTTATGCTGGGAGTAAGCAACTTCGAATGACTAGTTGATTGGGTAGTTATATGTTAACCCTAAAAACTAGTTGTTGGGTGAATTTATCTAGAATTTCTAGTCACCATATCATACAGTGACCTACCGCAATATACGGTTTCATTCTCTTCTGAAACATGAAAACTTCTGAAAATGAAGTATGATGCATTGTCCTATGGACAACGTATCATGCGGTGACTTAACCTTAGATTTATTTGACATGCAACCTCTCTGCAACAGACATATAATTCATGACCACTGTATAATACGGTGATTGCATCTCCAAACCCTAGAAAACCTTCTGGTACTCCTGCCAATAGTCACCGTATCATACGGTGAACTGATCACATCATGCGGTGAGCTGAACACATCATGCGGTGAATAAATTTCTTAGGGGACTTGTTAAATTCAAACTTCCTCAAGTTCCAGTTTTCGTGGTTTCTCCTCCTTAATATTTTGGGTCTTCATTATAGTCTATTAGAGCTAGCTAAACATAATGTGCATCACGTACTTAGATAACTAATCTAAAGACACTAGATCAAACTACTAAACACAAACCCCTATTCATAGTACCCCAAAAAACGAACTTATCTACACAAGTGAGCCTCTCGGTACCATAATGACTTGTCTAAATGATATGTCCTTGTATCTCTGTGAAGTTTTTTTACCTCGATGTTCATCCCTCTAAGGTGTTTGGAATTCCAAGTTCATCATATAGTATCCTTGATATTAAACCTTACATAATAGCAAATTATGTTAATCATATTGACTATGTTAATATTAATTATTAAAAGCACATTGACCTAGGGTTAGGATCATTGATCTCTTACGTGCGCAACAGTGCTTGCGAGGGTCAGGATGCAAAGCAAGCACCTGTGCTGGCAGTAACCGGATCATGCGACATGACACCATGGATTACGTATGTCTCCTATCTAGGAAATGCAACTCCACATGCACTTGTGGATACATGGCATATCTCATCCGTTCATTCTATCCAACTGATATTCATACATCCGTTGATTACCGTATCTATCATAAGATTTTTTTTCACATAGCCCTCCAATATATATCTCAACACAAAGAAATGATCCTAATAAAACATGCGTTTACATATGCCAGTGAGAATTTCCCTTCGGCCTCCTTCGTGCGCCCCCGTGCTCGAACTTCTCAAATCGGTCTTTTTTTCCTTCATCCGAGACGGATGCGTAGTTTTTTCCTCTTCTGATTATGTGAAAAGGGATGTTTACAGTTTCCTGACTCAAATTCAAGTACAAGAGCCAACCGAAAGGGATGTTAGGAATATATACTTTTTAGATATAATCATATGATCAATTGTCAGAAGTTGTGTCTATTGGAAAGAAATATCTTCCTAATAAACATGTCATCTCATCATGTTTATTCATCATGTATAAATATGTAAACTCTCTCATTAATAAATATAAAGAATAACACTTTCTAATCTCTCTGTCTCAATCTACTTTCTACTGTTCACTACAATTCACACCGCACTAAAGAAATCGTCTCGCATCAAGTCCAAGTTTACCCAACGTGCATGATCTGCTTTGTTTAGCAACGCGGTGACTAGGATATCCTTATTCGTTGCCGCCGTCCAAAGTGGTGGACGACACCGGCCGGCCAGCCGCCGTGCGTGCGGGTCCGTCGCACCGGCACATAACACTTGCCTGCACCGTCGTCTTAGCATACCATAACATATTTGAAAGCCGATATAGGCCAGTCCGTTTTGCGCAACTACCGAATCCAAAAGTAACGTGTGGACGCGACCTGATTTGAGTACTCGTGTCAAATGAAGGATCAGGTTTTATGTGACGGTGACACAACCTTAATTTTCTGTTTCCGCGTAAAGTAGAACACGATTTCAGTCCAATAACGAGCCAACGAAGAATGCACCAGGCTGCGTCGTTGCCGTCCAGCCAAGGAGTCGCACGATTAATTTCGGCAAGGGAGGACACGGTGCAGAACGCAGCGCCAAGAGGGCACTGACTGTGGCGCGCGACTGCACTGGTACCTATTTGTCAGACCTCCGGCTACGAATTCATATAGGATTTAAAGTTTATAAGATAAAATAAAATAATTTAAATATTAATTTTCAATCTAAAGTAGAAATAAGATATCTTAAAAAAAGACGCTCGATCTATTTATAGCTTCAGTTTCAATAATTTTTGAAGTTAAGGATAATTAGCTTTAAAAGTTCTTTGAGTTGGAGATCTACCGAGCAAGCCCCAGATATACTCGCACCAAGTGCAATTACAGCGGCCACATGCCATCTCGGATAGGCATGGCATTTCATGCTTAATGCAGTCCTAGTACGAAAGTGCAGTACTGGAGTTACAGATACAAGTGTTCAGCGATTTGGCGGCAGAGTATCAGGAGCATCAACTCCGCTATAACTTGACTACGAGTAGCTGAACCGTCAGCGTAGAAGGACGAGTTCTTTCCATGCGTACATTCTCTAGTGTAACATTCTAGCGATCGACCGTATAGTCGGGAAAAAAAATAACAGGACGCATACGAAAAAAGTTGTATCCTGCCCTGCCTCTGCCTACCATTTCACATACTACAAGGGTGGCCGTTTGCCCGTTCACGTAGGCACAGCCACAGCAAACATGCGTCTCGTCGGGGTCGAGTTTTATGCAGCACGTCAGATTCAGCAGTGATCCCACAAGCTCATGCCATCGTTGTTCTCGTCCTCCGGCGACACGGCTCCGTCCGTCGCGGGGCTGAGCCTCGGCGGGCTCATCATCAGCCCCTCGGCCATGCTCACCAGCAGCCGCGGCATCTGGAAGACGTCGTCCTCGTCCACAATGCGCTTGTCGCCCGCCTTGTGCTCTGAGGCGCCGGCAGCACCCGCGGCCTCCGACCCGGACGTGCTTGCAGCGGCGTGCGGCAAATGGTCGCATTCACCCGGACCGATCATCGCAGCAGCAGCAGCAGCCGCGGCCGCTGCCGCTGCCGCGCGGATGTCGTATGGGGAGCACGAGGCTGGCGCCGGGCGCGACAGGGCCGTGCCGGGGAAGTTGAGCCCGGCCTCGACGCCCCGCAGCGCCAATGCGGCGACGTCGTACGCTGCCGCGGCCATCTCGGGCGTCGGGTACGTGCCGAGCCAGATCCTGTTGGACTTGCGCGGCTCGCGGATCTCCGAGACCCACTTGCCGCAGCGGTACCGGATGCCGCGGTACACCGGGTGCCTCGTGTCCGCGCGCACGCGCCTCCCGGGCAACGGCGTCCCCGCATGCTGGTCCTGCTCCATCTGAGCGGACGGTCGGACACACTGCGTTGCACTGTGCTGTACCGGAGAAAGGCAAGAAACGCGCAGGGAATACAAGTGAGCAATGACACTTTCAGATGCTACGACCACGAGGGTTTTAAACAGGGGAGTAGGTGGTGAAAGAACTTGCAGCAACGCGTCTGGGTTGCTTGTCTCGCTAAGGATTAGCTGGGGAGCACAGGGTGCAACAAAGCCTAAACTTTCGATGCTTTTTCTGCAGGGGTCGAATGGCAAGTCGCCACGTTAGGTGCTCACCGGTTGTTAAAAATGTCTTTAGTGCGCAGACAAGGGTATGGCCTTTTTACAGAGTTGTTAAGAATATCCAGGCAGCACACATTGACACATGTACCATCATAGTGTCATTCCAGTTGACTGTGCTAATTTAGGAGTAGTATGGGTCAGAGGATCACTATCACGTTGACTCGTTCTTCTTGGGACCGAATCATTATAGTCCACCACAACAGATGACACGGGAGATATGCATTATTGTTCTGAGGCACCAAACGGTGATGTATTCACAGTGAGATATTTACAGATATGAGAATCTTTTAGTTGATACAGTGATGTAGTATGACAATATGCACACAAAAAGGTAGAGATTTTACAAGACAAAAAGGTAGAAATTTACAAGAAAAATGGATTCGCTACATACCGATAGGTACAAAATGAAACATTTTATGCATACACATTGCTTGCTTCTGTTTTCATGTGAGGAGAAACAGGACTAAGCCTTCACCACCTTTAAAGAGTCGTCGATTATGGACATAGCTGATGAGCGGTACCCAAAGCCAAAAAGATTTCAGTGACTTAGGTAGTGGCAGAGGAGACAGAGGTTGTAGTGAAAATAACTCTATTAGTTTATAATTGTAATTTTAGTTATTAATGATAATATAATTATTGAGACTAACATATTTATTAAATATATATTTTAATAGATCTCATAGAGCAATATATAAATAAGCCATTGTAGCCAGGACAAAGATTGATTGAATTAGAAAAGTCCTAAAAGAATTGCTCTCACCTGATGATCCGGTGCTCTGTGTGTTGAACTCACCGAAGTATTTTTCAGTACAGAGGAAAAGATGAAGACCTTACCAGATAGTCTGGTGCTTGAAATGTTCACACCGGATTGTAGCACCGGAGCATTTCTTGCAGATGCGACGACATATGTTGAAGAATGAAGAACAACGCACCAGAAGGTCCGGTGCTATGCAAATCAACACACTGAAGCATTTCTTGTAGAGAAGAAATGGCACGGTCTGTGTCGGAGGATTAACTCCTGTCGCAGGGATCCCGAGAGACCCCTTTTTAGAGATTCGGCCGGGGGATGATCCTGAATAAGTTCGTCGGAGAAATGAATGAGAGTAAATGCAACGGCTGGTGGTGGGTGATGATGACCTAGTGCAAAAGGAAGTAAATGCACCGGAGTTTAGACAAGTTCAGGCCGCGCGGGGGCATAATACCCTACTCCTGTATGGATGCAATAACTGTCCAGAGGAAGATCCCTCAAGGATGTAGCTGGTTACAAGAAATATGATCTAACTAAGAGCTTGAGGTTCTCTCTTCCTCTGCTAGAACTACGCTCTGGTCCTGTGCTTTGTGTTCGTCTATGGTTCCGCTTCTGATGCTTGGATGCTTGTATGCTCTTGTTCGGGTTCTTGTCTCGTTTGGTCTCTAGTTCTGTCTTCGTTGTCCCTGTTTTTCTTGTCTTTCCTCTGTGCCACCGGCTCTTTTTAGCACTTGCCGGCTACAACATGCCCCGAACGGGAAGGAGGGGGGCACAAGTTCCAAGACGTCATCACTGGGAAAGGCATCATCATTTCTTCTGGGCGAAGTGACCGGAGGGTGAAAAAACGCTGCCCGCCCGGTCACCTATCACTGTGGACGCTCTGGCAACGGCGCCATGGAGGGAGGCCCACCGGGCAGCCGCAGAGCAACCCGGCGTGCCCGCCCTGTCTTGTTCCTCTGCCACAGCAGAGCGGTAGACGGAACGCGATCCTTGTGATGATACCGGCGATACGGGACGGGACCCGTGCAATTAATAGCCCCATGCCTCTCTGCCAAAGCATGGCAGGAACTGACGCTGCGGCGGGAGCAGTTGGATGTGTCAGGCTACGCACGCTCATTAAATGCGGCCTCGGACCTCTGTTTGACGGACATCTCATCGGTGGGCCCCTCGGGGGCCTTTCTGGGTCGCCGGGGAACCGAGTGCTCGGGGGTACTGTTCACCTCCCCGAGCACTCTCTCCCGGGAATGCCTATCTTTGTCTTCGGGGTACCGGGTGCTCGGGGGTACTGTTCACCTCCCTGAGCACTCTCTCCCGAGCACTCTTGCACGATCCTTCGGGGAACCGAATGCTCGGGGGCCGCCACGTGCAACCCCGAGCGCCCTCTCCCGAGCACTCTTTGTGTGGAACCTCAGGGAACCGAGCGCTCAGGGGCTGCTGCTCGCAGCCCCGAGCACTCTCTCCCGGAACTTTAGCTCTTCTGGTCATCGGGGGACTAGGGTGCTCGAGGGTGACCTGGCACCGGCCCGAGTACTTTTCTTCCCGGTACTTAGACTCCGCGAATCATCGGGGAACTGGGGTGCTCGGGGACCAATGACTATGGCCCCAAGCACCTTCTCCCGGGACTTGAACTCTCCTTACCCCGCGGGAGAGACCTCGCGGGATGGCGACACGTGGCGGATGGCTGGCCTGGCCTCGGGACTCAGGGAACCCCGGTTCTTGATACACCGACAATCTGGCTCAAGTGAACTCATCGAAAGGTCTTATGATGGAGTTAAAGATCTCATCGGAGTATCCGATGTTTAGGATGACTTTAACTGTAAGTCCAACGGTTAGTTTTTGACGATGTACACACCAAACTGTCCGATGTTTGTACTACTATTGTCACCAGACAATCCGATGTTAATAGCTTTTTTGAGCCATTAAAAAAATGGCTAGTTGACGAGTTTGAAACTATAAATACCCCTCAACTTAGTCCTTGAAATGTGTGGCATGCTGCTAGAGTCCAGGGAAACATAGAGACACTTAAGAAGACATTCAAGCCACCAAGGTGCTTAAAATGATCATCCAAGGTAATTAAGCACAAGATTAGTAAGTGATTAGTGCTTATAGGTATGGAGTGAGTTATAGCTAGGTGGTGTAGCTTGAAAAAGGGATCAATGAGTGATCTTAGCATGTACCAAATAGTACATCGACGCTTTGGAGTCTTTGATCTTAGCATGTACCAAATAGTACATCGACGCTTTGGAGTCTTGTTGACTCGTCGGTAACTTGAGTCGGAGTTGCTCAAACTTGTTGACCCTTCGACTTGGTGTGAAGCGACGACAAAACATGTGTACAAAGACGCGAACCCTTGCCTTGGTAGCTAAACCTCCAAAGTGATCACGACAGTAAGTGACCGAAAGAGAGGCTACTGGTGAGACCTTACCTTTGTGGATTGGTGGCTCATCCGGCTTGAGACCTTGTGAAAGTGCACATTGGCCCCCTAAGTGGGTTTTAGCTTATTGATGACAAAATGATTAAGGAACTATTATGTTTATCGAAGCTATGAACAGGTTTTAGTTTCATTTGTGAAGACACACGACGATTGATGCCACTCAAAAAGAAAAGAGAAGCGGTTTGTAGTACTCAATAGGATTTAATTTATTTTATCTTTGAAATTGAGTCTATGATAGCTGTACTATCAAGAGAGTTGCAATTGTTAGCTCTAATGGTGTCTCAATGCTCAAAGTAACATATTGGAACCAATAGTTGAGATACACATTCACCCACGGACACCGGGAAATATAGGTAGATTGTGCTGAGTCCAGAGTCTCCGGTGTTCACCGGATATTCCGGTACTCAGTGTTTTAGGCTGGAGTCTCCGATAAAGACTCCGCCAGAGAGCCTTGGTTCCGAATAATTTTTAATTGTCCGGAGTCTCCGATGTTCACCGGACACTCCGGTAGTTGGTGAATTTTGGCCAGAGTCTTCGAGAAAGTCTCCGACAGAGAGCCTTAGTTAAGCTTTTATTTTTTAATAGAAACAGACCGGAGTCTCCGGTGTTCACCAGATACTCCGGGTAGATAAAGTTTTTGGCCGGAGTCTCCGAGAGAGACTCCGCCAGAGAGTCTCGGTTAGCATTCAATTTAAATGACCGGAGTCTCCGGTGTTCACCGGATATTCCGGTACCTAGAGAGGCTGGAGAGTCCGGCAAGTCTTCGCACTGTTTCTTCGTGGTGACTAAGTCATACCCGGAGACTCTGGTGTTTACCGGATACTCCGGGCAGTTCAACAGAACCGTAACGGCTAGTTCTGTCACTATTCTGAGCCCGTTTTGGATTTCAGGCCAGAGACTCTGGTGTTCACTAAATACTCCGGGGTAGGTAAGTTAGAACAGTAAATGCTAGTTTTTTAGGGTTAGCTATCCCCCCACACCCTAGCATTTATTGCTTGCTGTTGCTGCTGAGCTCCTCTTTCAAAAAGCTTCCTAAGAGTATTCAAGAGGCCTCCAAACATCTCTAGTGCTTAGTTTTACGCCAAATTTGAGAGATTGATCTTTATGGTCGCTAGAAGAGAATAGGGTTGGAAAAGACCCGTCTCTTTGTGAGCTCCTCAACGAAGACGTAGGCACTTCTTTGTGAGGTGGCCGAACTCCGGGATAAATTCTTGTCTCATCATTTGTGCAAGTTTTACTTGTTGTTGTACTTTTGGGATTGTTTCCATATATTAGTATTTGTGAGTATCTTACTGTTAGCTATTGTTGTTTAAGTATTTTACTGATAATAGAACTAGTGTTATCTTTTAGTCTCTAATAATACTTGCTTAGCTTCATTTGTTTTCAAAATCCTGTATAGCCCGGATATTCCGAACTAGACCGGATACTCCGGACAGACCGGAGTATCCAAACTTCACCGGAGTATCCGGTATCTGTTTAATCCGCTGTTAAGTTTTAATTTTCAAAAACGTCTATTTACCCCCCTCTAGGCAACTTTAAATACATTCACCTTGTCTTGGTGGTTTGGTGACTCAAGAGTCATGTTCTTGTGACTAAGCTTAATGATATCAAACAGCTACCCCATAAAAATACTAATGACATGTACTCACGTTTGAATATTCTTAACAATCAGATCAATAAGTTAGGTTTGACGCAAATTCGATGATCAAGTGGTGAGAAGATCTTTAAGCTCTTCTTTCAAAATACAAGTTGGATAGTCTCCATTATTTACGATAACGACATCAAGAAGATGACTACAAGTCAAGTATTCGGCAAGATCACCACCCATGAGATGATCATAAATATGAGAGTAAAAGATTCCTCTTCATCCCATGTCAAGAACTTTGCTCTTATAAGCAAGCAAGTACCATGTCAACACATGAAAGCAAAGATGAGGAGACAAGAGCAAGAGTCAAGCTCAAGCGAAAATGATGCAGATAAAAATGAAGATAAAGAGAGCAATAAAGATGATGAGCAAAGCACATCAAGTGATGAAGAGATAGATCCCGAAGTCACCAAACTCAGCTCTCAAGTGAAGAAAAACATAAAAAAGATCAACACCAAGATTCTCCATAAAATACTTCATCAAAACAATCGATCACATCAAGAAAAAGAAGAAGAGCAAAAGCAAAAAGGAGACAAGAGGAAGAGCTAAAGCATTTACAAGCATAGGATAATGTCAAGTGGAGCGACGACATGTGTATGGAAACATTGAGACCCTTACTTTGGTGGCTTAAGCTCCAAAGTGATCACAGCGGCAAGTGACCGAAAGAGAGACTAATGGTGAGACTTTGTTTTGGTGGTTTAGTGGCTCATCCGGTTTGAGACTTTGCCTTAGTAGCTTGGTGGCTAAGAGTCATGACCGGGTGCCAACTGAAAACATATACTTGTGAAACTTCAACGTAGACTATGACTGATAATAATATCATCGATACCACAGGATAAAAATCCCTTATAACGAGTTTATCTCTCTAGCTTATTTACATTTTCGTATTTACATTCTTATAATTTATCTTGCTAGAGTATGTTATATTTCTCTTGAACGGTAAAGTAGACACTAGATAAATCTAAAACACATTTAGATATAAATTAATATAGATTTATCTTATGAATTTTTTAGAACTAATTTAATTTAGATTTTTCAGTGTACTCATTCACACCTGTTGGGACGTCACCGTCCTCACAGAGGTCCCTCCTCTTTTCAAAACCTGGTTGTTTCGGCATCACTTGTATGGGAGTAAAGTACCCGTTAAAATTCTCCATCGAAATAATGAAGAATCTAGTAATCCACCCGCCACAAGACTTGAAACTTAAATGGGAATAGAGAAAGACAAGCACTCACACCCGCCACAAGACTTGAAACTTAAATAGGAATAGAGAAAGACAAGCACTCAGGAGGATGCACTCAAAAAGTAAAGCTGGAAGTGGGAGCATTTCGTGGGAGTGATCCATAAATACTGTCCATTGGAATACAAAACAAGAAAGCAATTCCCATGCGAACACATAGGCCGTGTAAGGAAAGCACTATGCCACGACACCATTCTTTACCAAATGAACCTTCCTACCACAATTTTCAGGTCCGGGATCTTAACTGTACTGTATAGGCCGACAAAAGGTGACTCTGGAAAACAAATCTGATCCATAACCAGTAACCTCGGACGGTGGATGGTTATAAGTATCTCTATTCTTCATCTGCATGTGTCGATGTGCTGGTGCTCCAATCAGATATGCAGCAAAAACAAATAAATACCTGAAAGTAGGAGCTATAGAAGTCCCCACCAAATCCAGCACACCATGACAACTCTGCCTCGTAGTGTCCATCTGTAGTTGAAGAAGAACGTATTTCTTCATAAATCAACTACTATATATTAAAGTGCATGGAATTCCTGAATTCTCAGACCCTGTTACTGTATCTACTGTATCTACTGTAGCAGTGGCCATATATATATGTCCATATATATATATATATACGTATATGTATGCATATACATGTATATACATATGTATATATACGTATGCATATATATGTAATTTTCTTTTTTGGGAAATTCTAGAAAAATGTTAAAATAAATATTAGTTACATTAATAAATCGGCTGAAAAAACTAAAATGTAAAGAAAATATCTAGAACTCAAAAAAATATGAAACAAATTTTTTTAGGTTAGTATTACTTCCACTACATGTTAAAACTATGTGCATGCATAAAAGTACTATTATTTTCTCTATAATTAATTGAATGTGTTTAACATTAATAATTTTATAAATAAATATTGAAATGTACAAAATTTGTGAACCTAATTTTTTTAGTCTTCTTTTATCGTGCTCTACACAGTAAAATAAAAACGGGCGCACGTAGGTGCAGCAATCAGATTGGTTGTCTATGAATTGTAAAAATGTTACATGTATTACGGAACTCCATAACACATTTGAAAATAGAATATCTTGATGGAATTATTAATTATAAGGATAATCAAGTAAATTCATTCTTGCACAACCAATAATCATGATTCTGAAATCGGATGCTAGAAACAGTAAATTTTACTTACAATAGCATGCTGGATCCAATATTACAGGATCTCCATTAGTGTCGGAGTTTATGTTTCCGCTCCACAAATCACCATGAAGCAAACATGGTTCAATAACAGCGCCATCAAAAAGCGGGTGCATATTCTTAATCAATAGCTGACCTGTACATGGAGAATTTATGCAAAGAAAATGTCAAGTATTATACTCTCAGCAAAACTTTGCTAAGTAGAATATTTGCAGAACAGGAGAGAAATGATAAGCACCCTTGTGTGTGTGTGTGTGTGTGTGTGAAAACTGGGAACACAGACGTTTAATTTATGTATAATACTCTTTTCCCCTATGTACCTTTTTCGTATATGGCTGAATCTCCGTACCGTTGTGATGCCAACTCCAACTGGTAGACCAATCTATGCTTTGAGTAAAACTCAATCCAGTCAGCAGTCCAAGTGTTAATTTGTGGAGTGCTGCAGTAATACAATAGGTGGATTAGAGAGACCACGATTGTGATTCTGACAAACCTCTAGTAGCATGTCATGTTTCATCAAAGTGATAAGCTGCATGCATCATTCAAGGCCAAATTAAGCAGATCTGCATCGCTGAAGGACTTCCAGTTACTCATGAGTCATGATCAAGGAATGCATCTGACTTTAAAATCTAGATAGAGGGGAGAACTACAAGATTTAAACAGTACCTCCCGATAGTATTATCAACATAGAAACCATAGCCCATATCAGATTTAGCAGCCTTATGCATTTCAGCTAGCTTCCTTCCCAAAGCTGACTGGTGACAAAAGTTTAATTATATATAAAAAAAGTTATATGAAAACTTGAAATAGAAGGTATAAAGTTACCTGGTCTCCCCTGGAGCGACCAAACTCAATAAACTACACGATGATAAAAGAACCACCAGTTGGTAACGACCCAACCTGTGCTAATGGGTGCACAAATATAGGAATAAAAATAGTAGAACGATAAGAGGATGCAGGGCACTATCAAAAATAACTGAAGCTATATTTACACAACCATCGGTAGTGATGTAACAACTTTCAGATCAGCAGAACTAAGATAAGAATATGTACGCTAATCAAATAGCAGCGTGACTAGCTGGGGCTTGACGATTTAAGAATTATATGAGTACTTGCATTGTGTATGTCTATCCCAGTATTAATCATGTACAAGTCAACAAGACTACAACATCGTCATGTGCTGCTAATGTGATGCATATCTGCACTTATACATGTTCCTGCCTCTGCCTCTCCCTCTCCACACACCTTGTATGGCAAAGGAACTGGGATCGATTTTGTGTCATACATTGCCTTCAGACCAAGTGCTTCCCCTTCAAATATTGATGCACCAATGTGCCTGGCAAATACAGCAGCGTATCTATTCCATCTTTGTCACAATAAAAAAAAAAACCAAAGCATCAATACTTATGCAAATCCAGGGCTCACCTATTGGTCTTCACAAAGAAGGAGCCAGCATCGGTATCATAGCGCTGAGCGGAGTTGATGCAACCACCACCAATGGAGCTGATCCTTGTTATCTTCGTGGCCTTCCCTCGGTAAGAATCCATTCTTTGATTTGGTCATCGCCTAATGCAGCCACTGCCGTGGCACATGAAACAGAATAGAGGCAAACAATTAGGGCGACTCAGAACTACAAGGTACCAAGCATATCACGTGCACTGTGAAGATGTGATACAAGGAACTGGGATGGAATCTGCTAGGCCAAAAACCACGCGCCCAACACCACTAAACGACTAAACCTAATCCGTCCAACTTTAGACGGCCCGCATTTCAAATTCACCACTTCAGTTTCACCCCACCCCAAGGTGGCACCTCGCAGATGCTACTAGAAGTCTAGAACAATCGACGCAGTCACGCAGCACAGTGACAGAATCCCGATCAGCGATCAGCGAGAGCGAGAGGATGAACACACACGCGAACACAATGGACACACGATATTTGGTGCTGCAAAGCGGCAGCTTTTCTGTTGTTGTTATCTCTATATATTAACGAAATACATGCAGAGTTACATGGTTAGAATCGACTGAGACTATCCCGGCATGCTCGTGATCGGTTGTTGCCATCCCAACTCCCTGGGACATGCCGCAATCTATGCACAGCCGCTAATAGCGCTAACTGCCTCTATCTACTATAATCAGCAGGCTCAGGACTTATTCAAACACACAGCACAGCGAAACTAAGCTTGAGATAACAGCGAAGAAATTGGAAACGGTGCGAAAAAATCGAGGGCTTGATTGGCACTGGGCCAGCGGGGAGGCAAACTTACTGATGGTGAACCGGGAGCTTGCTCTTTGGCGGGAGGCGGGGCAGCGGTGAGGGAGGAGGGGGGAGGAGGCGGGAGTAGAGGGCGAAGCGCAGAGCAGCGCCACGTTTGCGGCCATCGCGCTCGCCAGTTGCTGCCGTGGCTGTGGCCGAGACGCTGATGGGCCTGACCGCGTGCGGCAGGCAACTGGCCAACTGGGTCCAAAAGGTTAGGATTTTTTATTTTTTTAAATATTTGTAAAATTACATGTCGGTTTTAAAATAGAAAAAAATTCATATCACCTTTCTCAACTATTGCTCACGTCTATTTTTCCCGTAAAATCAGATACCTCATGTCCTCCAACTATTTGAACCGATGCAATTTATCTTCTTAGCTGATTTTAATAGTAATTTCATCCTACGTGGCTCACACATGGTGGTAGGACCCGCATGTCACATGAAATCTCATCATCCTGTTCCGCCCTATTCTCTCTCCCAGTCTTTTGCCCGTGCATGAGGCTCAAAGAGAGGAGGAGATGACGGAGAGATGGGCTCACCGAAGGAGAGAGATCAGAGGGAAGAGGGGCGCCGAAGAGAGAGGGAGCTGGAGTGGATGGAGGTCGGAGGGGAGAGGTGCGACGGTGCGTGGGAGGAATAGAGGGCAATGCGTAGGAGGAAGGGAGGGCGGGGCTAGACCCGGCGATGCGAAAGGATGGCACTCATGGCTACACGCGGTGCTGCGAGCATGGGACGACTCGGTGGCTCGGGACATCGTAGTGCTCGCAAGGAGTGGTCACTGGACCCTCCCTCCCTGACATAAAGAATGGTGCCTATGCCTCCGACGACTTCCGCATGTACTCCTTCAAGGTGCGCGTGTGCTCACAGGTCTCTGACGATTTCTGCAGCATGAAGTGGTGTCGGCCGCAATAGCGCTAATGATGCGCGCCACAACCATCTCTAAGCACCCCGTCGTCCTCCTGTGCGCACCACCTTATTGTGTCATTGCGACCCATCGAGCACCGCTATAAATAACCCCAAGGCCCCTTCTTCCTCTCTTACTTCTTCCCCGCCCAAAAACAGAGTCGCCGCCATCACTCCCCCTTTCTTCCAGAGCTCTAGCAACATCCGCCACCACTCTTCGAAGCTTCATTGCTCTATACAAGCACACCACCATGACCGCCGCACTCCCCTGGTTCCATTTTGCTACTCCCCCAACCTCGATTCGCACCGAGCCCGAAACACCCAATCTAGGTCGCCTCCATCGTCTTCTCCAATTTCTTGCCGACAGTAAAACTTCGCACCAATTCACACTGTCGGTGTCAAGGGAACCAAGGGTCCCCGAGTCCCGAGGCCAGATCAGCAGTTTGCCACGTGGTGCCCTCCCGCGGGGATCATCTCCGCGAGGTACGAGAAGACTGAGTCCCAGGAGAGGGTGTTCGGGGCCATGAACAGTGGTCCCCGAGTACCCGAGTTCCCCGATGACCCGAGAAGACCAAGCACCGGGAAGATAGTGCTTGGGGCCGTGAACAGTGGCCCCCCGAGCACTCAAGTCCCCCAACGACCAGAAAAACCGAGTACCGGGAAGGGTGTGCTCGGGGCTGCGAACAGTGGCCCCCGAGCATCTGAGTACTCCAAGGACCCAAGGAAGTTAGTTCTGGGAGAGAGTGCTCAGGGCCGTGAACAGTGGCCCCCAAGCACTCGGTTCCCCGAGGACCCGAACAGCCAATTCCGGGAGAGAGTGCTCGGGGCCGTGAACAGTGGCTCCCGAGCACTTGGTTCCCCGAGGACCAAGAATGCGCATATTCGGGAGAGAGTGCTCGAGGCTGTGAACAGCGACCCCCGAGCACTCAGTTCCCCGATGGCCTAAGAAGTCATTCGCCGGTGGCCCCCACAGAGGTCCAACGGTGAGGTGTCTAGTAGTGAAAGGCCCGATGCCGTATTTAAGAGGGCGCATGGCCTGTCACTTCTAACTGCTCCTGTCACGCTCGGTGTCAGTCCCTGCTACGGCCTTGCAAGGAGGCGTGGAGACATTTAATGCACGGATCCCATCATGGGACATCCGGCGCGCCTCGGGATAGCATCAGGAAACCCAAAGTGCCCCACCTGCTGCCCTGCTGTGTTAGGTGTACAAGACTGAGCGGGCATGCCGGGCCGTTCAATGGCTGCCCGATGGGCCCTCTCCATGGCACCCATTGCAGAACGGCATCATGACGAACAAGACCAGATGGGGGCGTGTTTTCAACCCTCCCCGTCATTTCGCGCAGCAGCCTATGATGGTTGCTTTTCATTTATAGTGCCTTGGAACTTGTGCCCTCCTATTCTGGGCATGCTATCGTCGGCGAGTATTTAAGGAGGAACCGGTGGATGATCAGGACAAGTTGGAGCACATAAGCTGAGATCACTGAAGAATAAGTAGTCCGAAGCTCTAAGATAGAGAAATATTCTTGTAACCAACAACATCTCTGAGAGACATTCTCAGAGCATTTATAGCACACACACGGGAGTAAGGTATTACGCTCAGTGCGGCCCGAATTTGTCTAAAAATCTCCAGTGCATTTACTGCATTCTGCATCCGATCATTCCATCCCACCTGCATCGCATTTATGCCCATTTATTTCACTCGCAAAACAGATTCAGAATCATCCTCCGGCCGAATCTCAAAAGGGGTCCCTCCGGATCCCTGCTTGAGGAGTTCACCATCCGACACACACCATCTAGGACATCACTACTAGCTAGTCGAGCCCCCAATTCGAGCCCTCATCCACCGAGATGCTCTGGCACCGTGCCGCCTATGTTCCGGCCACATAGCTCCGTCACCAGACCAATGTCGCCTTAGCCTCTAGCTGATTTGGCCAAGCTCAATTGACCCGACATGCCCTGGCCTTCTATCCCTTCTCCAGCGGCCAAGCACCAATGGTGCCACCGGTCGTCGTGTTCCCGAGCCTGATCAGAGCCGCTCATCTCCTTCCTCTTTCTCTATAAAATATTGGAGCCCGAGTCACTGTGGTTTGCCCGTTCGAGCCTGAGCATCGCCAGTCGTCCATCATCTTCTTCTACCTCTGGCCACCCCCGTCCAACACCCTCTCGCCCGCCCGTGAGCGTAGTGGTTGACGGTTGTGGTCGGGCGCGTTGTTAGGAACGAGGATGTGTGGTTAGAAGGGTGGTCGGGAGCATGCCTTGTGTGGCATTGTCGGTGTCAAAGTCGCTCATGAGCGTGACGATCTCCCGTGTCACTCCCTCAACTCCATCAACCCCACCCCTCAGCCCCGCATCTGCCTTGTCTGGTCACACCCCCAGGCACCCCAGCCGCACCCGCATGTCACCGCCTCCGCTCCTGCGCAAGCCGACCACAACCCCGCTCATGCGCTGCCCCCTCCCCTCGACGCCACCACTGTTGACGTCTTTTTTTTCAATTTAGTGACTAGAATGTCTAAGTGTACAATAAACATACTCGAGCAATAGTTGAGAGAGGTCGTATGGACTTTTTTATTTAAAAATTTGTATGATTAAGCTACCGTCGCTAGGTGTCACGGGGGCATATAATCTGGGCTCTTCTCAGATTGGGCCTGGACTCATAGGTCGGAATAGGCCCAAGATATTTTGCGTAACTGTATTTGTTTATTCATCAGCAACGTTATGAAAGCTAAACAAAATTTCCTTAAAAAAAGGTAATCAAAAGTTCACTTGCAGCAGCTACGCCTGGGGAGTTCTTCATGAATCAAATGATTTACCCAACCTTCAATGTAAAGCACTGTACCGAAAGCCAGGCCGAATTTTGACATTGGAGCGCACATCATATTTACTTTCGGTTACTGTAAGAACTTCTCGTGGGAAAATACAAGAAATTTCACTTGAACAAATACTTGCAGAATTTTTAACTCCATTGCAAAGCTCATGCATTTAACTAGTACCTAGAAAAAGAAGAGACCTTCCGTTCCCAAATCACAGCAATTATTCATGGTTTTTTGGTTAACAAAACGACACTGCACGCAGCCAACATCACCTCATTCCACATGGACTTGTCACATTGAACGGTGCACGGATCATGGACAAAGTGCCGCCAAGATCTAAGCTTTACTGCCTCCGGCGTCCACCGCTTCCACAGCAGCAGCAGTGGCGGCGGCGGCGGCCTCAGTAGGCGCATCGCCGGCATCTGCATCCTGGCATTCCTCTTCTTCTTCCACTGAAAGCGCAATGGGCGGCACCCTGACGTCTCTGTAGCTGCAGACGTAGGGCGCGTCGCGGCCGTGGTACGTGCCGGTCCACCTCCCCTCGTCGATGTGGCTGGCGTCCCACACGGACGCGTACAGGAACATGGGCTTCACCGGCCACGGCTCCCCCTCGCACCGCTCCTCCCGCCGGATCAGCTCGCCGTCGACGCGCCACTCGATGGCCTTGTCGTCCCAGGCGATGGCGTAGTGGTGGAAGTCGTCAGAAGAATCGAAGGGGAGCCGGTGGATCTGCTCCCGCCCGCCGCCGCCTTCGACGTGGAAGTTGGTCTGGACGGCGCACTTGTCGTGGCCGAGGAACTCAAAGTCGATCTCGTCCATGTCGGGGGAGCCCTCCAGGGAGGAGAGGTAGAGGTTGTAGTTGAGACCCGCGGTGTCCCCGTCCGGGGCGCGGATGGTTGCCGTGACGGCGCCGCCGGGGAGGTAGCGGCGGCGGGAGCGCCAGCGCGCGCCGCCGCGGTCATCGTAGGTGACGTGGATCTCGCCGGCGTGGGGCACGTGGCGGCAGGCTTCGGGGCAGTAGTCGACGGCGATGTGGGCCAGCGTCTCCGTGCCGTGGCGGTGGTGCGGGTGCGGCACCGCATCGCCGGACTCGGATCCAAACGCCATGATGGAGAGCTGGAAGCCTGGAAGGTGGTGTGAGCTGGAGTGGAGGTGGAGCTGTGCGGAAGCGTCAACAAGTGGGTGGGTTTTTGTTGGGCCGGATCCGCGACATCCGCCGCGCCAGGCACGTGCTTTCTCCATCGCTCTCGCTCTCTGAGACTCCGATGACTCGCCTGCACGGCAGGTCGCCGGCTCGCCGCTCGACGGGAGGAGCAATCGGCGCACACGGCCACAGAATATATGCACGTTCTACTTCAGCAAGCAATTCAGCCACAGAATGTATGCATCTTCTCATGTTCGGGAAGCAGCTAGATGATATTCAGATGGTATATTTATAGGAGAACTAAAAATATGGGATATACTGATATACACCTTCTGTTCAAGAATGTAAGAGGTATTTATTTCGAAAAAGTTAAACTTTATAAGTTTTGATCAATAATTAATTAAATTATATATATGTTTAGCATACAAAATTTGTTTCAAAAAATTTGTATTTCAAAGTACTTTTAATATAACGCTAATTTTATAGCAATTGATGATAACATATTATAAGAAAAATTAACAGTTAATGTTTATTTTTAATGATTTTTCTAAAACAAAATACATCTTACATTCTTGAACAGGAGAGTACTCGGAGTCAACTCATGCAATGATTCAGCTATATGGCTCTGTTCGCACAGCTGAAATTTATGACTTTTTGTTAAAAGTTGCTTATGGCTATTGACTATTAGCTTTATGAGAAATTTTTAGATTTTCGGCATACCAAAAGCTAAAAAAACTACTAACAGTCAACTTATCAGTTTTTAATTTATTTTATCAGAAAACAGCTTTTCAGCTTTTTAAAAAATAGCAATAAAATAATCTATTTATTTCAGTTTTTAACTTTACAGAAGCAAAAACCAATAATAAGCCGAAACAGATATGGCCTGTAAACAAACCTGAAACCCCACATGGCTCACGGCTGCAGGTCACGCTTCAGCCTTCAGGTTTACATGACCATCTGTTTACAAGAGGAGGAAAAACAAACACTGCCACAAGGTCACCAATCCTCATACAGAAAAGACACTAAACATAGCCCTCGAGCAGCACACTTCCATCTACCTCCTTGCGCTCTACATTCTTCAGTGGAAACGACTGACTACCACCAAATGCCAGGATGCTGAGCCCTTCGCTCACGAGCCAAACAGGCAGAAGCTACACAACAACCTTCTGCACCAGCTTCTCCTCCTGGAAATCGTTCAGAAGTGACGCAAAGCCTTCTCCGACTTCTCTGAAATCCACTAACACACAAAGCCCTCGCTGTGCAAGAAGTTGAAGAATGGAGTCTAACTCTATCTGACGAAGGACTGCAACTTCAACTCCTGCAGGCTCCACGGTGACAGGACTATCAGCAAAAACTATTGCCTTAGATGCATTCTCTTCACTGAGAAAGGGGATATAAAACAGGGAACCTTCGCCCTGTGCTATGATGATATAAGAGGTTGGTTTGCTCCAGCTTCACACGATATAGGTAAGGTTGACATCTTGGCTAGGTTGCTTGAAATTATAACTCCATCGTATTCTTTCACTAACTGAGTAGTATCCTCCTGATTGATCAGCTCCTTTCCCAATTTGATTTGTGACGATTCCGTTAATCGAGAGTGTAGCTCTGTTCATTCATGCAATAGATGAACACCAGTACCAACATGAACATATTTTCAAAGGGGAAAGGAGCATCATATTGATATAGAGTGGGAAAAAATGGAAAATACTACACTAGCATAAATGAAACAATGAGCATTCTACATTGACAACCACAGTCAAAAGACCAACAATTTGGATCTATGGTTAAACTTAAATTTCGAAGTATAGCTATGCCATTGGACAGTATCTGTTTATTAGCAGTTCCCTAACTGCAAAATGCGTACACTGATGTTACCAAAATCGAAAAGACTAGCAAGACACTTGGAGTTGGATATTTACCTCAGGGTTGCAAAGGCCTTCCCAGTAAGCATACGATGGATGTAAGCTTCATTTAGCTTGCGGCATAATGATTCCTCCACGCCCACCCTCACATCTATCCCGGCACCTCGGAGCTTTTCAATCCCTTTGGACGCCACTATAGGATTTGGGTCAGTCATCCCCACGACAACTTCCATTACTTTTGCATTGATAAACGCTTCGGTGCAAGGAGTCCTCCCGTAATGGTTGCAGGGCTCTAGGCTCGCATAAGTCGTAGAATTTCCTTCCCCTGTTTGGACTCGCCCTGCCAAAAAAAATAATTGACTTCATCCGGCGCAGTCGTTTGGATGGACACCAACAGCTGACTCGCCTACGCTCTCGTGCCCACGCTGAGTTCATTTCCGCCCTCACGCTGTGTGAAATCACGGACGGTCGATTCCTTTATCAAATATTTAGCTCGCCCAGCTTTTGACAGGGCAAGCGTGAATCAAAACCAAACAGCATATTTAGCTTCCAGTAGCCTTGCTGCCGTTGGCCTCCTTGTTCCTCACCGTCGTAGTCATTGGCTTGGCTCGCCGCCGGCCGCTGCCTCCTTGCTCAGCCAGCCCAGGCCCTGGAAGCAGGGCCCGGTTCATCAACGCTTCTTATTTTTCTGCAGGGAGCGCAGACCAGAAGATGGCCCATTGCATCACTGTAAATTCTTCAGTCACGCAGAGACGCTTGCTACGATTCCGGCCCACACCCAAGGGAGTGCTAGAATCCAAAAGTATCGCTCAGCGGAGCGGAGGAAGAAGAGCGCCCCGCGCCCTCCACGTACTTGTCATCTCATCTCAATCCACACAAATCGAATGGCGCAGTGCAGTAGGCAGTAGCTGAGGAAGCAACTCCAGCGCTTGGAATTGGAAGGCCTCGGCTAACACCAGGTAGCCGTCCCTCCTCTATCCATCCCTTCACTGGGATTCTTCCTGTCTCATCGCCAGCGAGAGGTAATTGTACTCTCCTGCGTCTTGGTTCGGTTCTTATGATATTTAGGGCAGTGGGTGTATATGCTACTTAGTTCAGAAACGATATGCTCGTATACTGATGCTATGCGCTGCTGATAGATACTTGGATGCTAGGTTGTCTGCACATTTCCATACCTGCTTGCTTAGTTGCTTTTACTCTGATTTCATTTTGTTCTTTTTATGAACCTCACCTGAGAACCGAGAAAAGTATCACAAGTAGAAGATAATATGGTTGATGTGCCTTTAATTTGGTGAGTTTTCAGTTTTGTGCAGGACAGCAAGATGAGCTCGTTAGATGCCACAAGAGCTGAGCTTGGCCTCGTTGTCCTGTACCTGAACAAAGCCGAGGCTCGGGACAAGATCTGCAGGGCGATTCAATACGGGTCAAAGTTCATAAGCAACGGGCAGCCTGGCACGGCACAGAATGTCGATAGATCCACCACGTTAGCTCGCAAAGTTTTTCGGCTTCTCAAGGTAACATGCCATACTCTCTTGGTATCAAACACAAGTGTTTGAGTGTATCACGCAGCTGATGCTGGTTTTGTTGTTTCATCTTGGATTTCCAGTGGGTCAATGATCTGCATGCTCTTATCAGTCCACCTGCCAAAGGGACTCCTCTTACATTGGTCTTGCTTGGGAAGGTATCCTATTATTTACATCCATCACCAAGAATTCCTCGGTGTGAGAATGATGAGTTTGAGTTAACCTGCGGCTTCTACAATTTCAGTCCAAAAATGCGCTGCTTTCGACGTTCTTGTTCCTGGATCAATTTGTGTGGGCAGGACGATCAGGGATAATCAAGGTTTTTGAACATTTAAACAACTTACTCGCTTTGCCTTGTTAATCCGCTGTGTGATGTATGATTTATCGGCATGATTTTCTTCTGTTTCTGTTGGTAGAACAAGGAGGGCACGGACCGGGTTGCCAGGTTATCCCTGTACTGCTGGATGGCTTCTTCTGTCTGTGCAGGTCTAGTTGAGGTAAACATGATTTCATAGCATGTTCTTCTAAATTTCTACAGCCATTATGCCGGCCTGCCGAATTAACTGATTGTATGTCTGCTATTTTGCAGCTTGGAGAGCTTAAAAGGCTATCGAAATCGATGAGGAAGCTTGCGAGAGAGCTGAGGGACACCGATAAATACGAGGTATATATGCTTTCATTTCTGCCACCGACCGATCATAGGAACATAGAGCGCATGCAGTTAATTTCTCCCCCGTCTTCTGTGGTGGTTTGCAGAATGAACAGTACCTCAGCAAAATGAGACAGTCAGATGAACGGCTCCTGGCTCTGGTCAAGGCGGCCATGGATGTGGTCGTGGCTATAGGGCTTCTTCAGCTGGCACCCAAGAAGGTCACTCCGAGAGTGACAGGAGCATTTGGATTAATCACTTCGCTCATCTCCTGCTATCAGGTACCCTCCACATCTGTTCGTTGCGCAGACGTTCTTCAGGAATGCAAGTGATATGCTAATGATTCGTGCTCGATCCGTTGCTTCCATGGCTCTTGCAGCAACTTCCTTCGCGTGCTCCTGCGGCCAAAGTCAAGGCATGATCAGGGGTGTTACCGTTGTATCCCAAAGGAAGTCATCAGTCATCACTGGATGATGATTATATGTGGCGGTATAGATTATTCAACACCATCGATTGTCTGTACGGGTTTATGCTTTTATGCCGCATCTTCTGCACAGTAATGGACATGCTTGTCTCGTATGCGCTTCGCCAGGTGAGAATATTTTTGCGGGAGTGGTACGTTAGGGTGCTTCTTGTTTGGCTCAGGTTCGCAAATGCGTAGAAAACCAGTTGGAAACCGTGAAAACTGGTCAATTTGGTCCACGTCGAATTCTGAATTCAATCGTTTTCGAATTTGAATTCAAAAAATAAAAATAAAAAATCACAAAAAAATACTAGAGATATTTCTAAGACCTTACGTGAAAACAAATTCAAAAATAATGTCCTTTGCACCATATTTCATGGAGAGGAAGTTTAGAAAAAAAAGAAAAATCATGCTTTAAAAAGCGTTAACTCACGTTAAGGAAAATATTAACACGCAAAACACTTTTTTTTGTGTAGGTGTAAATTGAGAAAATATAAAAAATTTAATTTCACTTCATTTAGAGTTTTATTAATTTCTCCATAATTTTTACAAAGTTCACAAGCATAAAGTGAATATGTTATGAAAAAAACTGTAATTAACTTTGTCATGTCTACAATTATTTTTTCTACACAAAGAATTGTTTAAGTATACTTAATAAAAGTGGTTTCACTAGTTTTGGGGGTGTGATGGATTAGTTATGAAAGCAACACATTTAGTCAATCTGCATGTTACAATAAATATTTCATGTATTTTTAGAATATAGAGGATCATGTAAGAAGACAAAAAAATTGGTTTCATGATTTTTGGATTAGCAATAATTAACTATCAATTTAACTAGGTTTAGCAAATAATTTTTCTCACATAAAATATATAACTTTTCATGAGTATAAATATTTTTATCATTTTCACTTGATTTAAAGTTCAGATGAATTAGTTATAGATTTTAAAAGGTTGAGCTATTTTTGGCTTCTCTTGAATTTTACTGAAATTTGATAAAACCGACGGTTCTTTTGGAATTCAAGCGGTTTTTTGCACAAACAAAATGCGGTCGAAAAAAAAATTGATCGATTTTCAGTTGAATTTAGGCTGTTACCAAATGATCGATTCGGGTGATGACCGGTTGGATTATGTTGAATTCTCGCCAAATTGCCATCATATTTTCTGATATTCGTGAAAACCATGAATTCATCGCCTAGTGAATTCCGACGCACCACCTAATTTGCTAACACTGGTTGGCTCTGAGCCGTCAGCAGTGATCCCGGATAGTTGGGATGGCATTCAATTAGATAGGACAGGCAGCAAAATCAATTCTTGGCAGATCAAACAAAAAGTTTCACCTAGGGACCAAACATGATGTCACGAATTGAAACGTAGACGTCATCACAGCATGATTTAAAAAGAACCAAGAACGGACAAGAAATTGTGTCGTCGATCACAGTAGTTTCTAAAATGGGCGTAAAATCTATTATTTTAATATTTAAAAAAAGTCACCTTATTCGTTCTCAAACTCACAAAATTATCACGTTAATATGAAAATAAAATCTAGACCACTCATTATTATAAATATGTAACGGTTTAGATTTAATAAAAAAACTACAGCAAATATGATTAATAATTAGTTAGATTTAGAATTAAAAATTATGAAAAATTAGCGAGTTCGATTTCTATACAATTTGGGAAACAAAATAACAAAATAAAAACCCAAGTAAAATAAAATAAATAATAAAAATAATCTAATTTTTAATCAAAAATTATTGTGACAAAAAATTAAATAAGTCTAGCCACGCTATTAGCATGGAGTCACTTGCTAGTTTATATATAAAGCTTATGGATCTCTGTCAGGGGAGGGGAAGCGATCAAATTGGCAAGTAAAGGCACTGATGTGTTTAGCAACAACAAGAATACAAGAACCGTATAATATTGTTGGATAAAAATACACTTTTATATTTAATTTAATTTTTAGATAAATCATGAACATTATTTGATAGATTAAGGGTCTGTTTTGTTGGCACCTAATTTTGCCGTAACTAGACTTAAAAAAAGTGTAGCTATCATAAAAATATGGTGAACAAAAAATAGCTACCGTACTTGCGACAAAGTTTGGCAAAACAAAGTATATGGCATGTGAGACAGAGAACTAAGAAAATTTAGCAAACCACAATGGTAGCATTGAACCAAAAACATAGCTAAGAATATGTGGCACGTCTAACAAGATATGGCGTGGTGAGGTGTGATTAGCAATCAAATAGATCCTAACATCATGATACGGCAAGAGTACAATCTAGACATGTATGTAACATGATTACATAGATTTTTAATATATTCATTGACAGAAACAACATAGTACTGTTAAGCATGACATACGTGAGGAAATAAGAGTTCGATCAATGAACATATCAATTAGTAGGGAGAGATGTAGAGGTCCTCTCTGATGGCGATGCAGAGGATGACGACGAATAAGACATTCAGGAAGTAATAGATGGTGAAGAGGAATCTAATCGTGATCAGTTGTGTCGAACGCTTCTCAAAACCTTATTCCCCTCTCCCGGTGCAGGATTTCAAGGGCGATGGGTTATGGAGACTTGTTGTCTTGATTGCCGTTGCACGTTGACGCAGTAGGATGAAATATCCTACTTGTGGCGGTGCAACAAAGAGAAAGAAGTAAAACTCTAACTTGTTGTATCCACGTGTGGCGACAATGACCCATAGGTATATAGAGAGAAAACCACACAACCCATATGTGTTACGATTGATTTCTATATATAATCATATTGATCATGTTTCCATAAAATAAAAAATATAACTGTAAAAAACCGCACATGCATAAACAATTAGACTTAATTTCAACGGACTATGTGCCCATGCCATTCACTCCAGCGAGGCGAGCGAGCGCATGTGTGCTCTTTTAGTCTTCACAAGCTAAGGGGTAAAAGAGAGAACTAATTTTAAGTTATTCTTCCTCCACCTTTGCTAACAACATGAACTAAAAAACTACAATATTCTTTCACATAATAGACCTTTTAAGATTTATTAAAAATTATTTGAATATAATAGGCCAAGTCCATATATATTCTAACTAATACAACACCAAGATACCTAGAAATCAAGAAGCTAACGAATTTGCTGGACCAGAGACATCATCGTATGAAATTATCGTCGAAATATAAATAATTTGACACCCAAATACCTAATCAAGAACCAAAGGGGAACGGTAACAGGATGCACGACATCAAGAACTCGGGAATAGGGAGAAGAAGAACGAGAACCCACCTCGTTTCTTTCAGATTCCCGGTTCTTGGCCGCTCCAAGAGCAATAGACTTCTACTGGCGGTATCTCTTTAGAATGGGATCAATTTGCTACATTAGTTTAACAATTTGCTACATTAGTTTATTATCAGTGATCAAGATAGATCCATAAGTAAATAAGGTAGCAAAATTGCCTATCGTAAGAGCTAAAGATAGTACCTGGGTCGTGCCTACTGGATCAGCCCAAGGTACGACACTATAGGCATGACCCAGGTACGATGGTAGACGGGTCGGAGTGACACGGCACGGCTTGCCAGGCTATGCCTGGGTCGACGTCTTGGCACGGTAGGTTGGCACAGCACGATCCGGTTCAGACGGGTCGGCACGGACACGGCCCATCCCGTCCGCCCCTGCACCGCCTCGCTGCCCCGCCCTGCACCGCCTTCCCGCCCCTATGCCGCCTCGCCCGCCAGTCCTGCCCTGCTGCCCGGTCGCGCCGCCCGGCCCCACCACCCAACGGCCTGACACAGCCCATCGTGCCGCAACCATGCCCGGGCCGTCCTGACGCGGTATTGTGCTTCACGGGTTGTGCCGTGGGTTGAGCGCGCGGCACTACGACCCGTTACAGTATACATACCATGTCAAGTCGGACCTGTGCCAGGCCAACCCGACTGACAGGCTCGACCCTGAGGCAAGGCAAATGGGGCGACCGCCCAGGGCCCTAGGGTTCAGAGGGGGGCCATCTTGTATTTAGATAGGTATTAGTGAAAAGACAATGATGTCGCCTAGAAGGGGGGGGGGGGTGAATAGGCGTTTTTAAAATTCAACCCTTTCTACCGTTGGCCTAAACTTGCAGCGAAATATAAACTAACGAGTTTTTCACAAGAGAAAAACCTAAATATGCTAAGCTCAACTAGTGCACAATCACCCTAAAGAAGTGTGGAAATTATAATCCTAAGGTGACAAAAATTACTCAATTCTAGCAAGAGATATGCAATAAAACTTAAATTGAAAAAGGCTGAAAACACTGTTTATATGCCTGAAATTACTGTTCACCGGAGACTCCAGTGTAGTCCGGATACTCCGGTGTGTACAGGTCCGGAAACTCCGGTAAAGGCCGGATTCTCCGGGTTCTGTACAGAACTGAGTCCGAAACTGAATGAAATAAATGAGTAGAGAGTTCTAGCTCAAACCAAGTGATATCGTGTGTTCCCGGAGATGATTCCAAGTAGATTCACGAAGAACCTACACTCAAATACACACAAACAAGTAGATCGAGCAATATGCACAAAGATTTGAGTAAGAACATAAAAGTAAGGAAACAAGAGAGGAGACGCAAAGAATTGTTTCTCGAAGTTCGGATTCACCACCATGAATCCTACGTCTCCGTTGAGGAAGCTCCAACGAGTCAGGTCTCTTTCAACCGCATTTCTCTCCAAGCTCGGTCACACTTGAGCTCGGTTTCCACTAACTTGATCTCTTTTCTTCCGGAGGCGAGATCGACCTTCACAAACTTTCCGTGGCTCACCACAAGCACGGGAGCTCACCGGCGACACCTAGCCGGCTAGGAGGCTTCACCTCCAAGAGTAACAAACGCTTCGAGAACTTCTTGTCAAGAACTCAAGTGCTCAAGAATGGATTTAGCTCACTTACACTCAATCTTCCAATCTCTCAATCCAACTCACTTTTCTTCTCAAATCACACACTAGAATGGAGTGGGAGAGGTTCTTTTGGCTCTAAAAATGTGTTCTTTCGTGCCCCTTCCAGCAGCCCCAAAGGATGGGGTGAGTGGGGTATAAATAGCCCACTCCAAAGAACTAGCTGTTACTGTTTTTGACAGAACTGACCGGAGTATCCGGTACTAAATCCAAATACGGCGTCAGAACGGTTACAGAATGTGTCAGAACTAGCCGTTACGCTCTTTTCTGGACTTTTACTGGAGTATCCGGCCTACACCGGAGTCTCCGGTCGGCACTTAACCCAGAAAACAGCCCCGGAGACTTCCCGGAGTCTCCGGCCACTCCAGGTACCGGAGTATCCGGACTTCACTGGAGTATCCAGATTTCACCGGAGTCTCCAACCTTTCCAGGTACCGGAGTATCCGACCTACACCGGAGTCTCCGGCCACAGCACAGCTGACCTCCGAAAAACGGCGATAACTTTTGATTCCGGAGTCCGATTTCGACGATTTTGGATTCTATGAAAAGCTTATTCAGAGAGCTACACATCCCAACTGAATTCATGACCTAAAACACATATGATCAAATTAGAAACACTCTAAAATCCATTTTGGACATTTCCGTACTTTCCGCTCCGGACTCTTAACAACAAACTCTCACTTTTGGTTTGGTTGGGAACTCTTGAGCACTGAGACACGACAATTAGCTCACGTTGCATCCCTCTTAATAGTGCGGCATACCTATACTCAAATTCAAAGATAAAACTCGTTTGAACCACTTTGAGCATTTGAAAACTTTCAAGTACCGATTCTTTTCTTTCAAACCTTGAGGGTTGCTAACTTCCATAAAATCTTCACTCCATCTTTTCTTGATTCTTCATATGATTTATGTGAATCATCCATAGCTTCCCATAGCCTCGCATGGTCCATCGACGTAAAGCCTTCACTCGCTCTTCACCACCGCCTTGGTCCTTCGGCGTCAAGCCATTTGCTTGCCCTTCACCACGGATGGTCCATCGCAGCCGAGTCTTGCTTGCCCTTCACCGTTTTGCCATAGAAAACCACTTTATATTCGATATCTTCAAGGAATTCACTTTTTCATATATGGAGTCCACTTTTGTTCTTCATTCTTGGCATATGTGATTTCAATTCAACTTATGCCTTCTTATAGATCCTAACCCTAATTCACTCTTAAGCATAAAGCACATGGGTTAGTCCATAAAACCTAAATGACAACATTTATACCTTAAGTTACTTGATCTCCACAAGTAACTTATTAGCTTTCATGCATATTGTCAATCTTCATATAGAACCTAACCCCACTCATTCTTAAACACATAGCACACGGGTTAGTCTATAAAACTTTATTGACAAGTCATACCTTTAGTTACTTGATCTCCACAAGTAACTTAGCCTTCAAGCTTATTGCTAATCTTATTGAGCTTCTTCTTCTTATGAGTATCACCAAGAGCTCCTTTATTTAGATGCATATTTCTTCTCCATGCATCACATCCGAGCATCACCTAGAGCTCGTTCATCTCGATGTACTTTCAATCTTCCCATTCACCTAGGGTTCATGCATGTATCTTCACCTAGGCTTCACCTATTGAACAACCTACTAACAATCTCAACAACATTGTTAATCCATATGTATTGTCATTAATTACCAAAACCACATATAGAGGCTAGATGCACTTTCAATTAGTTACAGAAGTCTAATACTAGTACTTGAATTATTTGAGTTGAAAGCTAAGCATCTGACCCTCGCATAAGTAGTGACAAGAAGCATGCAAACTTACTTCTTCGTTAGTGTTGTCTGGCTATGAATTGAGCACATGTACTCGTCAACTAGATTGATAAAGTCCATCTTTATTTTTGGAGTAACATTCTTCTATGGCTTTTCATTAATTCCTTAGTTTTTTTTTTCTCCATGAATGTTCAAGAGTTTTCAGTTTAATTTTGAATAGCTATGTGGGTGAGAGATCTTGTTCCAACCAGAGTTGTTTTTTATAAAAATTAAGAAGTAAAATAGAAAAAAAATTATTACATCTATTTAAATAAAAAATATCGATGATAATATCACATAATAAGTATATACTCTAAATTATGCTATTCCATACTAGGCTAGCATGTGGGTCTTAGCCAATATGTCAATATAAAATCAATATTATTTGTGAATGTATGAACTTATTTGGTATATGTTGGGGATGATCTCTTTCCCCACTTTGTATGGCAAGTCGAAGTCTACCGAAGACTAAACACTCATGGGTATTGCAGTGGTGTTTCAGGAAATGCAGGCGAAGACCATGACGTACCTTTGGTCGAAGCCCGAAGGTTGGCCCATAACCCCCATCCGTGCGGGCGAAGACCACAACGGACCTTCGGTCGAAGCCCGAAGGCACGTCTGTAATTCCTGCCCCCCGCGTAGGCCCGAAGGTCGGAAGTCGAAGGTTGACCGACGATTTCGCTTACCGAAAGATGCGAAGGTACTGGCGTACCTTCGGCCTTCGGCCGAAGGTCGACTCATGGCCCTCAGCGCAGCCATGAGCTAGCCGAAGACCACAAATGGACGTCGATGCCCACTTAACTACCTAAGGCAGAGTTGTAATTATGCAAATGTACTTGATTGTACCATAATACCCCCGAATATATCGGGAATGTGACAGTTGAGGGGGTTAAACTGTAAATCCAAGCGCTAGGTAGTTAGGTACGGGTTATAAATAGGACTATACTGTACATAAAATGAAGAGAAAAATCAAGATCATTTTACTTATAACACGTGTCACACTCAGAAGTCTTCTATCTTCCCCTAGAACGAAGGTCGTCTTTGGTTGAAGTTAGCGGTTCCAATAGTATATAGCTTACCTAGAACGAAGTTCGTCTTTAGTTAGAGTTAACGGTTCCAACAGTATATAGCTTATAAATAATTCTCTTAAATCATGAGACCTCTTATTTCTATTTCGTCCTGAGCCCAGCACATACTAGGACCGGCCCTGCCGACTGACCTATTTGATCATCCCTTATAAGAGCGGTAAAAAATTAATTGCCCCAGATGCCTTAGAATGCGGCCAGGGATCGCCACCTCGCGCGCCGACACTAGAGCGTACTAGGTTCATGGCGGCGCGAGCTAGGGAGGATCTCGGGGGTCAGCCGGAGTGGGAGCCGAGGAGAAGCGACTGCACAACGCCCGCGCAACAAGCCGCAAGTATTGGGAGCAGCTCCTTTCCTGCTTGGCACGCGTACGAGGCTAGCTCAGCTAGAATAGAAGCGTGCGGCACAGTGCCGTAAAGAGGACCCTTGCCGCATGCTACTTAAACAAACATGCATGATTTAATGGAGTACGTGTTCCAAGGTGATGATCCGATTAGCAGTTTCTTTAAACAGACATTTTTCTTACAATTGAAATCTACAAAACATGACCAAATGTATCATATATTCTCACTGTCATCTGAAAGGATCCTCGTTGCTTCCAACGTCTCACTAACCCTTGGACACCAAATGACACTTTCGACGACTCAAAGTCTCCATTTTCTAGCAAATATTCATGATTGCAAAGTTAATCGTAAAAAGCATCCTCATTATTCATCCATTCATTTGATTTAAGTACAGAACAATGCTAACTTATTATACAGAGTGAGAAGCTCCTAAGTAAAGCCCAACATATCCATCACCCTACTTACATTACAACTCAATATTTTCAGTTAACACAAACACCTGCACAGCACCATTTCATACAGAGCGTGAAACTGGACATGATTTTTATACAGGTTACGGCAAAAAGAATTTTTGCAATGTACGATCACATAAGCAGTGAAGCTTAGTTGTTACAGCTGCTACTTGCTACTGAAGAGGCTGCGCAGCCTGCCGCGCTCCAGCCTCTCGAGCAGCTTCTTGGCGCCGGCGACGTCCATGTCGGAGAGTTTCTTGAGGTACCCAATGGCGCCGTGCGAGATCATCAGCTTCTTGCATCGCTTGATCGCCGAGAGTGACAGGAGGCACGAGATGGCGTACTTCTTGGCCGTGTTCACAGGGCTCGGGTCCAGCAGCTGCACGAGGCTGGGCACGCTCTTCTCGTCCTTCTTCATCTCCCGGGCGTTGGGAGGGTAGCTCACCAGTCTCGCCACGGCCTGCGCGGCGACCTCGCGCGCGCCGTTTGACTTGGCCTCCAGCATGTGCACGAGCAGCGGCATGCAGCCGTGCTCGCCCACAACGCGCTTCATGTCGGCTGAGCTGGAGATCCGGCAGATCGCCGCTGCCGCTGCCTGCTGCGCTCCGATTGACCCGACTCTGAGCACATGGACCAGCCGGGGCAGCACGCCGAGTGACACGAGACTGTCGGGCGAGACAGAGCCCACGAGGTTCCGGAGTGCGCTCACCGCGGACTCCTGCGGCAACGGACCGTCGAGGTAGAGGAGCAGGCTGCGCAGCCCGCCCTCCGACACGACGGCGCGTCGCAAGCTGTCGTTGCTGGACGTGAGGTTCTGCAAGCACTCGGCGGCGTAATCCTTGGAGCCGACCTCGGCGCCGCAATCCAACAGGCTGACCATGACACGGACAGTTCCTTCGTCGGCCAATGCTTGTCGCACTTCCGGCACCGCCGAAAGGTTCTTGAGCGCGCCGGCAGCGGCGGACTGGGAGATGGAATCCCCTGTCCGGCAGATCTCAATGAGCGGGCCGACGCCACCGTGGCCGACAATTGCGCGTGCAATGTCAGGTGACATGGACAGGCGCTGCAGCGTGATTGCGGCCTTCTCGCGGCCGACGAGGCTGCCGGACTCGGCCAACCTGATGAGCGGCGGCAGGACACCCTCCGACACGAGCAGCCCCTCGCAGCTTCCGGACTCCGCAAGCTGGCAGATGACCGTTGCGGCCTTCTCCCGCACCTTGGGCGCCGACGCCGTGAGCAGCTGCACCATCGCGGAGACGTTGGCGCGGCCGAGGACAGAGAGAACGCTCCTCTCGTCCTTGTGCAGCGCCTCAAGAAGCCCGTCCACTGCCCGGTTCTTCGCCTCGGAGTGCCCGATCTGCAGCCTCGCGAGCAGCTCCCGGACATCCGCCTGCGCTTCCGACGGGGTGGTCCCCGCCGTAGCCTCTGCCGGAGGCGACGAGCCAGAGGCATCAGACAGCACACCGGTCTTGACAAGCAGCGCGCAGTCCCGGAGGTTGAGGTCCAGATTGCCGGCGAGCGCGTCGATGGCACTCTGCATCTGCAGCTTCCCGGCTCTCGGCGGCTCCCGGCACCGCCCCGCGAGCTCGGCCGCCTCGGCGAGTGTGGCGGCCACCGACTGCAGCAGCTCGCGGCAAAGCGCATTCTTGGCGAAGCAAGGGTGGCTGGACAAGTCGGACAGGCAAGCCGGGAGCCTCTCCAGCTTGGCGGCGATCGCCTTCCACCGCCCCGGAAATGCTCCCGCCGCCGTCGCCGCCGCCAGCACCGCCGCCGCCATACCCTGGACTCGCGCGAGCAGCTCCTCCGCCGTCTCGTCTCCGGCCGCGGGCGGGCCGCCGTGCAGGCTCATTTCTTGGACGCTGCTGCAACACCAGTGGTCGTGATCTGGAGTGGTTGAGAGAACTGACAGCTCAGTGGTGCGACTGTTAGCTAAATTAGCAGAGATGCTGAAATGAAAAGAAGGAAGAGAACAAAAGATGCAGGACTGCAAAAGAAACAAGGGAACAAACGCTAGAGAAGAAACGAGCGGACAGGGGAAGGAATTCTCTTGTTCTATTTGAAGCAAAACAAAAACAACTAGCGTGGAAAGATACCGGTAAACTACATGAGCGCCAAGCTACCATGGAGATTTTGGTTCGGTGAAATGTCAATTTCGAGGTACCAGTGCCAAGATGGCCATGGAGATTTACGGGCTGGGCTGATCGAAAGTCAGAAATTACGTTTGCGTTTCTTCTGTTTGACCTGTTCGTTAAGCATTAATCAGATGAGGTTAAAAACTGGGTGGGTTTTGGACTCGAGGGACGAATGGCTGGCACGAAGGACAAGATGATGATAAAAAAACGCCACTGCATGTTACTAGCCGTGGTACTGCTCTCCTGCTTGCAGAAGCAGACATGCACAGGCATGTTAGTACAACGTACCACTTGCCTACCTGACTGTTGGACTTGGTAATGTTCCTATCCTATTCGGACAGTAGATATGAGTAGGAACAGTGGCACATCAGTAGAAACGCTGTTACTACCGCTCTCTTTCTTGCGTTCTAATGAAAAGATCCTATGCTTTGGTAGCACAAAAGATCCTATGTTACTACCGATGACTGTTGTTTTCCTCTGTTACTACAGCGATGGGCTACCACGGGGAAAGCGAAGTCGTGAGATGCCAAAACCATTCCCAATCTTAAAACTCATGATCCCATCATTAACCGGCAGGGCACTACGGGAGGGCCCGCATGTCAGGGAGAGCACCGCGCATGCACAGCGCCTTTGCGCGCCCAATAGATGATGCGCGAGTGGGCGCCGAATCAGCCAAGCGACGCAGAAACCCAAACCGATCGAGTCCAAGAGGGGGGGCGCATCGGGTTCGGCTCGGTGCTCCACTCACTCGAGAGCAGCTGCTGTGCGTGCGAGTGGGAGTGGCTTGCGCATCCAAAGGTGAGCTCGCTTTGCAGGGCCCGCGTGTCATCGAGCCAGATGGCCTTGGACACTTGCGACGAGGACGGGCGGGTCAGCGGCCTGGGCTTCGCTTCTTCTCCGCTGGATTACCGATGCGGCCCTGCCTGAACGACCGCTATCAGTCTGTCACGCCTGCCTGCGCCGGAATTACCAGCATGCCCTCCTCCAAAAAGACGAAAATTTTGCACAAAAGTACACTGTGCAAGTAGGAGTACTACTTTTTTTTATCTGTCCTTGACCCAACGAAAACATTACAGTTTGTTCTCATGCACTCGACAAAAGCAACAAACATTACAGTTTGTTCTCATGCACTCGACAAAAGCAACAGTTTGGCCTCTTTTTCTTTTCTTTTTTTTAAAAAAAATGGTTACTACAAGTGACCACAATACCAATAACCGGAACCGGCTCGTCTGACTTTACTAAGCAAAATCGGATGATAAACGGTACTATAACTTTGATCCTGTTGTTATCCGTTAGTTTGGAAATGGATCGTCCAAATATTATAGAAAGACGAACAAACAATCAAACCCAGCAGAGAAAGCATCGCACGAGCAGAAGCAGCAGTAGATTCTACGACACAAAGAGCGTACGCCATTGCAGAACTAGAAGCAGTCAAATGCAACTGGAGTTTATGTCCTTACCGCTGCCAATCCCTTGGCTCAACCCGGTCGACGCGTCTCCGCCGCCGCCGCCTCCCCGTCTCTTCTTTCCCTTGACGACGGCGATCGCCGAGACGCAGAGCCCGAGCAGAGCTGCGATCAAGATTGTAATCATCAAAAGCGCAGCAGCTTCTCCTTTTTAACAGTACTCCACTCGTGCTCGTTTAACCGTTGTGCTTTCGCAAGGCCGTGAGTGAGACGGAAGAAGGCTGTACCAGCGGAGAGAGAGAGAGAGAGAGAACGGGTGGGCAGGAGGATTGCCGAATGATCACGCGTGCGGGCCGCCGGGCTCCGGTCCCTGTTGGGTTTTGGCACTTACTGCCGCTCGCATCTCTGCCTGCTATACGTTACTCTCGGCCGGCCGATGAAAGCTCGAACCATGGACCGACGACACCCACCATGGCATGACCAACAGGGCAAATGGCCAATGCCTGTCTGACACCGCATCCGGCACGCCTTGTTACGCTACCTGCATCAAGGATCAAGCAGACATTGCATCAGTACAGTAGAGCGCACGCAACAAGATTGAATGCAATTCAGGCATTAAAGTGACATCCATGTTAACCTTACCATGATAGTCCTAGTACGGGGCCCAAAGAGGTTGACAGTACGCATCTAAGCAAGGTTCAGAAAACCCATGCATCTAAGACAAGTGGTTTCAGGCCACTCACTTTCAGAAGAAGATAAGATAGCTCAGCTCAGTGGAAAACACAAGCGAGAGAGCAAATGATACTGAACCAACACTTGCTCAAGCTCCTGTCGAGCGCCCCCCCCCGCCCCCCCCCCCCCCCCCCCCCCCCCCCCCCCCCGCAGAACAAGTATGGTTTCTTTATGGAACCCTATTCAGATAAGAACATGCGGCAAGGTTGCGAGAAGAAATGCAGCAAAGGTCTTCTGCTCTATGGACACAATCAAGGTACTCCACTGTAGTTTGTATTCTTGGTGAAGTAAACTTCTCCAGCGCTGATAGCTTCGTTCTGAGGGCAAAGCCTGCTGAAATCATTGTCAAGGTTGTTACCATTGGGGCCACCAAAGAAATTGGGAGGACGGGAATACTAGCAGTAAGTAAAGCAAGGGGAATGGTTTTAAACTGATATCTTTGGTTGTCTTACTTCTGGGATCTCACGATGATTCCGTTACGCTCTTAATAGAAATGGGGTATCCCCGTATCAAAAAAAGGGGGGAATGGAGCTCACAGACGCAGGAGAGGTCCTCACCATTTTATCCAAGGCCCTATTTTCATGCCTTTCCGCCGCAGAGCTGCTGCCTGATGGCCTGCTGCCTGCCCTTATCTCACACGGTTTATAAATGCTGGCATAGCTCTTCAGATAAGCGGCATGAAAGAACAGTTGGAAATTCCGGTGCTCAATGATCTCACGATGGTTCTGGGATCCATAGCACAGGTATAGACCTTGTGGCTGTAAATTTCTGACTGCTTCTTTGGGGCATATTTTTTCTGACCGCGCGATCTGTTCTTTCAATCGAGAGCAACTGGTGTGGTTGTTGATTTCAGTGAACCTTCAACTGTTTATGACAATGTCAAACAGGTATGTCAATTATCCACCTACAAGATGGAAAATGATAGGTAAGCTACATTTGATTGTGAGGTACTGAAATCCAAAGTTGCATGGCTTCATAAGCATCGAAAAGTCCCAATGCAGTTTCAAGCAGCAAACAAAGTCGGGGCCACAACAATGCATTTCAGTAATACAATAATGACAAAGAGAAATATAAATGCCATTCAGAACTAAATTTAATTAGCTAATTTGCCAGGTCAATACCTAATCATGTAAAGACTCTTCAACAAATGCTTCAAATGCTTTTCATGCTGAACATTTGATACGAAAAAGAATACTGCTTGACTACCTGAAATGGTTTATGCGCAGGCAGCAGCATTTGGTTTGAGCAGCGTTGTCTACGTTCCAAAAATTGAGTTAGACACAGTAACTGAGCTGTCAGCATTCTACGAGAAGGAAAGCATGTAAAATTATCATCATTGCATTGTTTATAAAATTTACATTGCCAGTATCATTTAAGCATGCAAATTTATGCTTGTTACCTGATCAGGGTTTCTTGGTTGCACCAACACTATCAATTGGCTCAGTGCTACTTCAACAAGCTGCTATACAGGCATCATTCCACTACAGCAATGTAGAGATTGTGGAATCAAGACCTAACCCATCGGTAGGACTTATATGATTTCTAGTAGAATTGGAGAGTATTAAGTATAAATATGATACACAACCCTTTTCCTAAAAAAGGGTAAGGGATGTCCTGAAAAAGAGTAGGGGAAGCGTTCCTGAATCCTGACAAGATAAATACTCAACATTACCATGATACATATAGTTTATGCCTTACCCCCCCACAAAAAAAAGGTACGCTGTATGCCTAACAAAATCACCTACATTACAAACTAGCAGATGTAGCTAACATATATATTTTTGTCGCAGCCAAGGAAAGAAACGCTAAAAGAAAAAACCCACAGAACTCATCAGCAATAGAAGTACTGTTGTCAAGGCTAGACTAACGCTTGACATTGACAGGATTTGCCTTTGCAAGATGCGATACAGATTGAAAATAACATATCGGATCTTGGTCAGTTATACAACAGGGAAGTTATGGAATCCGACAGACCAGTAAGTGTGAGGAGTAGATTTGCAATTCTATCTTTCTAGAGTGATATAGAAACAACACTTCCTCTGTATTGATTAAAAATTGAAAACTATATTTTCACCTCAACAAGAACCCACAACACCATAAATATTTTTGCAATACAAGCTAATGGACTAGTATTTTGAAGAAGATGGAGTGCGTGTACAAAGTATGTGTTAGGGTTTTAACGGAAGCATCAGCAGAATCGACAAGTTAAGCACAAGATCGATACACAAGACACAATGTTTTCTAATAAGGTTCAGCCAACTTGCCTATATCATCATGGCATAACTATGGACGTTCCTCTCCAACTGCTTTCGTCGATTTGCGGTTACAACGGTGATGCCTTCTATTTAAATGTTCGGAATTAGGAGTTCGACTACAATTCTATTCCTTGTCCCATCTAAGTACAACTTAAATCTATCTGTAACTGATCTTGTACACATATTCGACATATATCCTAATAAACTCTACCCTGGATGAATATACACGTCAACCTTAAAATACTGAGTCTAGGGAGGATCGTTGTCCATTTAATCTGTGTATAGACCCAAATTGCAAGACCAAATTGATAGGCAGGAATAGATCCAAATTGCAAGACCAAATTGATAGGCAGGAACGTCGAGTAAGGAAGAACATATCACCGGATGCATAGAGTTGTAGAGGTCAAGTCATTACATCACTAGCTTGCGATTGATAGCTAAGCGCCGCAGCAGCGCAGATCTAACATCGCAGACCATACACACGGATCAATGAAAAAAGAGTAATCAAATATTGAACCGAAGGGAGGGGCGGGGGAATCCCACAGTCATCCCATCCGATTCCGATCGACGCGAGATTGGAATCGGATTGACTTGTGCGGATCCATCGAATTGGATGGACGAAGATGGAGTGATTACCTCAACATGTCCTCGCGAAGCCGCTGCTGTTGAAGGGCGTCCAGTGGCTCACCGACGCTGATGGGATAGGGATCCGGTCGGGGGAAGGATGAGGAGGCGAGCGGCAGCCAGTCCCACGAGTGGCGTGGGGCCGATGCGGCCGCCGCCCTGGTCCTCGTCGCGCTCCTTGCCTCCGTCTCCCCATCATCACCCGGAACTGGCAGCCCAGGGTTCACAGGCGCTACTTCGAGTCCAAGGAGACTACGAGCGGCGGCGGCGCTGATGTTGATCGCCCTGTAGGAGGCCCCGCCTGCTTCGATCAACAATTTGTTAGGGTACTTCGGCGCCGCGCCGCAATCAACCCTCACCTTGCCTCCGTCTCCTTAGCACCCGCCGCACCTGTCTTATCGGACCCGAGCGGCGCTGGTCCAGCTCCGATGAAGTGATGAGCCTCCTCCTCCGCGGCCATGGCTGCTCCGATCCGATCCTCGCTTGCCTAGGGTTACGGTTGCGACTGCGGCTCTGAAAATCGGCATGAGAGGAAAGCGTTGTTGGCTCGAATTCGAAACTTGCCTCTGGCTAGAGGAGTTGAGTGGCAGTCGGAGCCGGACGGGACCGCCCCTCAAGCTCCTGCAGCACAGTGGGAAGTGTCGGGGTGAGCCGGCTCGGGGGCTCGAGGCCATGCATGAGCACGACGAACGAACGCGGCGAAGCCGAGCGAACCGTCTAGGCGGTTCCCCCCGGCGTGCGGATCGGGGTCGGAGCTCGTCCGGGATGCTCCTCGCCGTGATCATCTCGTTGTCGGTGGCGAAGCGGGCGGCGTTCCGACTTCCGTTCATCGGTCAATCTTCTGGCTGGGCCACGCCATACGCGAGCCAGGATAGCTGAACAGAAACAATCGAGATCGACTTTGGCATTTCACTCTAGGCGCTCAACAGATTACCTTGAGCACATACACAATCAGCGATAGTATCATATATATTCTGCCAGAATGTTCAGCAATCCATCTGAAACCAATGTCAGTCGATAAGGAACGAGCCAAGAACTGAACTTATCTTATTACCACAATCGAGATTAAGCAGAGTTGTAAAACCACGACGCCAGCAGTAAGTGTTTACACTTTACTCATCAGAAATTCAGAACGACATTCTTTCTCAACTAGGTTACAGACTGCTTCAGAGAAAATGCTAACTATAGATAGTAAAAACCCTGCAGTCCAGCAAACGAGGCCTACATGTACAGGTCATCATCGGTGACACCACCTATATCGTCTTCATCCATAAATTGTACAGGCCCAAGCAGCACATTCATCATCGCCAGATGCCTCATCCGCTTGTATCTAGCAACAAGCGGGTGCCACTCCGACGAGTCTCTAGGGTCATCCGGGACTATGTCTTCTGCACGCAAGTTACTGGCACCCGGCAGATACTTGAGGATTGAATAACCAGCAGGATCAGAGATGTCAACCATGAAATCTGGTGAAAGGGAGCGCCCGATCACTTGGGCATGGCAGACACTGTTAACATGCAAAAAGAAAATAAACTGTTAGCATTCCAGAATTGATGCATATCGAATGAAATGTTTCAGACAAATTACACAAAGCAATCTCGTAGTTTAGAAACAGATCATAATATTCACAAGGCTGCATGTGTTTCTTGTGGAGGCAACTACATCAAGTGTAAAGACAAGTTGCAGGGAAGATCGCTACAATCACATAGAGATATGATTGTGATGTACACGATTTTAAAAAAATTGCAGTGAAAAATAGTAAGTTGTGCACTCTTACTCCAGCTTGAAACTGGACGTATATCCAATCTCCCAATTTGCATAACAACCAGGCCAGTTCTCTTCTCAAAAGTAAATTATGACACTTTTCACTTTGTTTGGAGAGAACCATTAAAAAAAGATCAGGTTAGCAATCAACATTAAAAGGCAGAGGATTGAGAACTCACCATATGTAATACCTATCATCTGTATCTTGTTTCTGTACTCTTCCCAACAGTTCAATCTTCACTACACCACCAATGCAAAGGACTGAACGCGGGAGTTTGAAGGTTTGTAACTCATTTTCCTATTACACAAAAATAAGATGGCATTAATAAGGTTGGCATATTATTCATTCAAGATTTTATTCATTAGATCAGCACAGGATTACTATTATACCATCGCTCATAAAAAGGTACAACTGGAAAGGAAACATTACATGCCTAGATATTCAGTACAAAACTGATCCTTTAGACTGGTGAAATACTACACCACAACAATATAAATACTAGGCAACGACTACACCAACTTCTTGTGGAGTCAACTCCCATTTTCTTTACAGCGCTGATGCCATGTAGACTTAATTTAGTTCAATCGTCGAAAGATAACATAACGACTGGATTTTGGAAAGAAGAAATATGACATCAGGAACTTTCAAAAATTTATTCAGATTTGTAATAAATCCAAACTAGGAGGAAAGACAATAGCACTTCACTATTTTAATATTTTTCACTATCTTGTAAAGGGAATAATCTCTCCAGTATAATCCAAACAACTTGCTGAAACTATCAAAGTGCTACATCTACAGTTCTATATCTTTCCACACGAATATACTGATCACGACAGACACAATAATGTAGCTATAAAGAGTCGTATGTTATCTTAAAAGAGGCTGATCATCAGTTATCGCTTTATAGGTAAATAAGTCAAAAGGAGGGGGAAGACTTCAACTCTCACCTGCAGCATAGGAAACTCTGGTGACGTGTACGTCCACACGTAATTTTCATCAGCGATCACCCTCAGGTTCTCATCCTCATCCGTGACAAAAAACTCCGCCCCATGAGGAATCTTGGAGTGGCCCATCCGAATTCGCACCGACTTTGAAGAGTAAATAGGATGGCCAGGCTGAAAATACGCTGGCAACACCAACACGAAACAAAAAACGCAATTGAATTCATAGAACCAATTACCCGGAAAGACGAATATAATTGTACTATTGTAGGCATTAAAAACATCACGAGAGCCTAAATCTGATATATCTTCTACCTTTGAACGGTTGTATCCTGATCTCGTCAATTATGCAGAGATCAGAGTTGAGCCTGTAGGTCAAGCTCTCCGGCACGTCGGCGTCATCCTGCCCGCCGCTCGACCAGTAGGAGGGGCGGTGATTGATCCGGTCCAGCGGCTCGAGCGTGTTCTTAATGCTCTCGTCCGGGAAATTGTCGGTGCTGGAGGCGACGATGCAGTGCAGGATGCAGTCCATGGAAGGTTTGGTGGAGACGAGGGCACCGCTGAGGTAGGAGTATATCCTGTGGTCCCTCTCAAGGTTCCTGAGCTCAGCTTCATGGCTGGACTCGGAGGCGTGCGCGGCGGGCGGCGGCGGCGATCTGCTCACCTCGACTGCGCGGGTGAAGTTGGCGACCTCGGGGCATATCCGCAGGCACAGGTTCTTGGAGAGTTCGTTGTCGATAACTGCATGGGGAGAAAACAATCCAAGCGTCGAACTCGACAACCAACCCAACCGCAGGACACAGGAGAAGGCAAGAAAGAGTTTTCTAGAAAAATACAGGGCGCGTGCGTGCGCGTGTACGGAAGAGACGAGACAGGGGGGTTGGGGGTGAGCGCGTACCGAACCGGCGCCAGGAGCGGGAGACGGCAGCGGCGCGGGCGAGGTCGGCGGGGTCGTCGAGGAGGCGGAAGACGCAGGCGGAGGTGTCGGGGCCCACCCACTCGAGGAAGTCCCAGCCGCCGCACTCATCCACCTCCATGGGTGCGGGCCGAGCGCGGTGGAAGAAGCTGGAGGAGCAGTTCCGCCCGCAGCCAAAGCCTCGTGGTCCGGTCCCTTGGGAGGGTGCTGGAGGATGGTTGAGGAGGACGTCAGGAAGCGTGGGGAAGTGGGGAACCGACCGAGTTTTGGGGCGTTTCTCCTTTTCCTTTCGCGGTTGCTGCTTGTTTTTGTGGTGGTTTCGGGCCAGGGGACGGACGGGTGCGGGAGGGCGAGGCGCCGCGCCCTTCGCTGCGGGGACAGGTGGGAAAACCTGTGGCTGTGCCCGCCACCGCAGAGTCGGCAAGAGATTCCGCCGGTCTCGTCCTGGGCTCCGGACACTACTATAAAAATCTACTTCACTATTATCTCTAAAACTCTCATGGTTTTCAAACTAATAATGGATATCAGACGATGATAGTCTCTTTAGTTAGTAGAAAAAAACGTAGTAAAATCATAGGAATAGCAAATTTTCCTTTGCACTCACTGCTCATCCGTTTGGTTCACAGGAATAGACATAAAGAAATAGCATAGGAAATTTTTCTTGGCCCTCAATTTCACAGGAAAAGTATAGAAAAAAGATTGGGATAAATGCAAAACCCCCCCCCCCCCAAAGTCACTTGGATTTTGACTTTCCCCCCCAAAAGTTGTTTTGTTGCAAAAAACCCTCCAAAGGTTTGATTTTGTTGCAAAAACACCCCCAAAAATTCAAAAAAAATTAAAACAAATCACAAAAAATTCTAAAAAAAACTAGAGACAATTATAAGACCTTTTGTGAAATTTGTTTTCAAAAATAATATCCTTTGCATCATATTTCATGGAGAGTAAGTTTGAAAAAAAAAAGAAAAACGTGCAACTCATTTATTAATTCGAGTTAAATGCATAGTTAATTATTTACTAATCCAAAAATCATGAAACATAATTTTTTAGTCTTCTTACATGATCCTCTATCTTGTAAAAATACATGAAATCTTGAAATAGTTATTGTAACGTGCAGGATTCAGTAAATGGGTTGCAGATAGATTAATTCATAACTAATCCATAACACCCCCAAAATTAGTTAAACCACTTTTATTAGTTTACTTAAACAATTATTTGTGTAGGAAAAATAATGGTAGACATGACAAAGTTAAAATAACATGAGTTAATAAATGAGCTGCACATTTTTCTTTTTTTTCCAACTTCCTCTCCATGAAATATGATGCAAAGGATATTATTTTTGAAAACAAATTTCACAGAAGGTCTTAGAATTGTCTCTAGTTTTTTTTAGAATTTTTTTAATGATTTTTTTATTTTTTTGAATTTTTAGGGGGTTTTTTGCAACAAAGTCAAACTTTTGGGGAGCTTTTTGCAACAAAACAACTTTTGGGGGGGAAAGTCAAAATCCAAGTGACTTTTGGGGGGGGGGGGGGGTTGCAGTTTTACCAAAAAGAAAAGAAGCAAAAAGCAGAATGAAAAAGAATGGGGGAGTGACGTTTTGAGAGGCGATTCTGGGGTCTTGCGAACGGGGAGCTAACAATGGTGGATTCCGGTGACTCTGCTGGAGTTCTGGCCGAGGAGTGGGTGGTGGTTGGACGTGCAACGGTCGATGCCTTTCCCGTCACTCCTGATGCGCGGTTTTGGCCAGCCTCAGCAAAATTCGCGCCAGGGTTCGAGGGCTCAAGGTCTTCGTCATCTAGCCCATCGCCTGTTCCTCGAATTTGGAAGGATGTGGATGGAATTCGTTCATATGCATTACCATTAGAGGGGCGCGTGAAGCTGGACGTTGAGAAAGTTGGAGACATCATTGATGACCCTCTGTTGTTCAAGAGTGAGGGCCCATCTGCTAGCCCAGTTTGGTCAGGCAATTCGGTCCGGCCCAAGTGTGATTTCGGCACTTGCGTCGAGGATATCTACAGGCACTCCTGGACGGATTCGGTTGGCATATGGGTGTGGGTTCCACAAGGGAGAGAGCCTGAGGCGGCGCATCTAGGGTTCCAAGCACGAGCGTCAAAAAACATATAGAGGACTATTACAAACAACTATTTGGCAGAGAAAAGAGAGATGGTATAACTTTAGCTACAGATATTTGGGATGAAACTGGAGCTTTAACAACTGAGGAGATTGAATGTCTTATGAGGCCTTTCACTGCTCAAGAGATTGAGAAGGCACTTAAAGAAATGAAATCTAATTTTGCCTTTGGTCCTGATGGTTTTTCAGTGACTTTCTACAAATAATATTGGAGGCAATTGAAACATATTTTTTTAGAGATGTTTGAGTTGTTTCATAAAGGATAGTTTAACCTTAACAGATTGAATTATGGTTTGATTACATTGATTCTAAAGTTGAAAGAGGCTGACAACATTAAACAGTACCGATCTATATGTTTGTTGGGGGTGGATTATAAGATCTTTACCAAAGTGCTGACTTTGAGACTGACTCCTTTGGCAGATAGAACTATTAGCAAGTTCCACACCGCCTTTATCCCTGGGAGACATATATTAGATGGTATTGTCATTCTACATGAGGTGTTACATGAGTTGAAAGTTACCCACAAATTTGGTGTCATTATAAATTTGACTTTGAAAAAGCTTATGATAAGGTTTAATGGAGCATTTTTTTTTAGAGGAAGTTCTAAGAAGGGAAAAATTTCCTGACAAATGGATTGAGTAGACTAAACAAGCTGTTAAAGGCGGTAGAGTTGAGATCAATATAAATAAAGCCCCCTGAAGCTTATTTTAGAACCTTCAAAGTTTTGAGGCAGAGTGACCCTCTTTCACCTCTACTTTTTAATTTGGTTGGTGATGCTTTAGATGCCATTCTTAGTAATGCTAAAAAGGATGGGTGGATAAAAGGTTTAATTCCTCATTTGTTTCATGGTGGGATAACTCATCTTTAATATACAGATGATACAATTATTCTTTTAGAGTTGGATGATCAATCCATTATTTATACAAAAATTTTGTTGTACTATTTTGAAAGCATGTCTGTGTTGAAAATTCATTATGAGAAGAGTGATGTGATTGTTGTTGGTGTTTCTGGTCAAGAAAAAAAATAGTTGCTAATATATTTAATTGTAAAGTGGGCTCTTTACCTATCAAATATCTAGGCATTCCAGTAAGTGCTACCCATCTTAGAGTTAGAGAGCTGATGTTTGTGGAGCAGAAGGTTGGAAAGAAATGGGGACCTGGCAATGTATGTACCTCTCGTCTGCGGAAAAAACAATCCTAATTGAGTCTTGTTTGAGTTCTATTACTAATTACACGATGGTGGTGTAGTTTTTGCCAGAAATTGTACATAAAAAGATGGAGTCCGCGAGATCAAATTTCTTTTGCCATGGATAGGGGTAGAAGAAGAGATATCATATGATTAAGTGGGATGTGTTAACTAAGGCAAAAGATTTTGGGGGTTTGGGCCTTACTATACTAGAGTTATGAATGTTTGCTTGTTATCTAAAATGGATTTTGAAACTAGAAAGAGGTGATTGTGATCCTGATTATGAGCTGTTAAGGAAGAAATACCTTGGAGATAAGGGGTTTTATAGAAGCAACACGTCTGGTGATTCCCAGTTTTGGAAAGGCCTACATTCTATTAAAGGCTATACATCTATAGGCTTGATTTATATCTCTGATAATAGGAAGAAGATTAGATGTTGATTAGATGTGTGGTTAGATTTCTGTCCCCTAAAGATCAAATTTGAGAATCTGTTCAAAATTTGCTCTCAACAAAATGCAACAGTGTACCAGGTGCTTGGGCAGAGTTCCCTTAATCTCTCATTTAGAAGATCCTTTGGTCTGCAAGAGATGAACGGGTGGGATTCTTTGGTTAAGATCTCTAATCTCATCTGTTTGTCTGAGGTCCTAGATTCCGTTTTATCGGTTTTTGAAAAAAATTTGAAAAATATAGCACTTCTTATCTTTATAAGCATATTGCTTTCTCTGGGGGTTAAAGGTGAAAGTATTATAGAGATTTGGAATAACTATCTCCCTCTGAAGATTAAAACTTTTCTTTGGTCTCTCTGTAAAAATAGAATTGATCAGCTGATTGAGAAAAGTTGAAAGTGTAGCGAATGGTGTAAATTGTATGATTTTAGAGAGTCTGTTGACTATATTATGTTTCAGTGTCCTAATACGAAATTTACTTGGTGTGTTTGTAGAGATGTGTTACACTGACAAATGGTCCTATACTCGCTTTACATACTTAGAGATATGTTTTTGGAATTATAAGTTCTAGAGATAAGCTAATTCTAAATTTTCTCTTAGGTGCTATTTGCTACACTCTTTAGCTAACGTGCAATGATTTTGTTTTTCAAAACAAGATCTGTTCTTCTCCTCATGCCATTCTCTACAGAATGCTCTTGTGATGTGGTGAAAGCTCAGTGCCAAGAAGCCTGACCGTGCGCAGCTAGAGGTGCTGATAAGGAAGTTCAAGATGGAGGTGGATGTTCATCAAGATCATCGCGTGGTTGCTAGTCTGTCAATAGGAATTGGATAGCTCGTGTGGTCTTATATGTTTTTTTTATGTTCGCTGGAAGTCTCTGCCTTTATTTTGTTAGTTGTTTGTTCTTTAAGTTACTGTTGGTTAGAGGTTTATTTAGAGTTTAACTTTCTGTTACTTGCCGCTTATATACGATGTTTGTTGATTGTTCATCAGCTAACTCTACGGTGCTTTCTATAAAGCGAGGTAAAAGTTTTTGTCTAAAAGTACCCGAAAAAAAGAAACCCCTCCGAGATAAATTCCTATGTTTTTCCGGCGCTCATCCAAGCACCAACTTTGAAAAAAAATTATCTATTTTTCAATCTTATGTCTTCCACCTATCACCTTATTCCATTTCTATATTTTTTCTATGCCCGTGTTTTTTTTAAACCTGTGTTCAAAGGAGCCGTTACTGCTGGTCCGAGGAACCGGCCGGGAAGGACTCGTGCCGTCTCCTTCGCTTCGCTTCGCTTTCACAGTTATAAGGGAAGGACTCCATCAAGCAACGCCGGGCGTCCGCGTGCCGGGCCGACACGTGCGGTGCCATGCACAGATTTAAAAGTGTTCTCCCGCGTGGCGCGGCCATGGCGGCGTCTGCCGACTAGTAATGAACGACTAACCGCTGCAGTAGAGAGGAGGACCCGAGATGCATGCGCACGCGAACCGGGCATGGTGCCTCGCGGGGTCGGCGTTGCAGCAGAATTTTTTTCCCTCGGACTCGTACGACGCGCGCAAGACGGATGCAGCACAGTCCACGGGTTTTCGGGCACTCTGCGAGGCAATGCAACAACTTCTTCCTCCTCCTTTCTGTGAGCCGATGATGTAACAACTTGTTGTGACGCGAGATGATGGAAAGGTCGTGTCAGGCCTTGTGAGTTGTGACTTTATGGGCCTGAATGAGGCATGGACAATGGACGTCCATGGGCTATGGAGGCTCGCTGGGCCGAACCCTAATTGATGCAGTAGGCTTCTCTTTGCCAGCCAGGTCAACGCTGATCTTGGCTCCGTCGCTGGGCAAATCTAATGATCTCAATTCAATTTCAGCAGGTAACTAAAATGTCCGTGGTTATACAAGATCAAAAAATTCTCGTTTCAAAGAAAAAGGTCACGAAACCGTGTTTGCTATATGATTTATCTGGCCCTTTCATAATGCTGATTACGCTACCTCCTTCTCAAGACTGACTTGGATCATTGGATGTGCTCAAAATGTCTAAATGTATAGAGCCAACTATCCAGTCAGCCCTAGTGACACTGATGCAGGTTATAACAATCTATGTCGTCAGAAGTATCAAGGATTTTGGAGGCTCGCCATAATTTCATCCTTTTACATTGCAAAGTTCCATTCTTAAGGCATGGAGCATACTACATTGTGAAAGAAACTGAGAACTATTAATTGTGCGTTCACAAAAGACAATTGAGCTCGATACAAAACACTCTGCAGTTAGCACCATGACCACCACGAGTCATACAAAAATACAGAACCTAGATGTTATCATAGAAAAATCTCAGCCTACAATTATGTACAAATGACTTCAAACCATACGATCAGCCCAAGTTAAAAACGGCAGGCTACTCATATCTGTCTACAACTCTACTGTAAAGTAACTCTATCAAGTGTACAAACTCACTTCTGAGCCCTGATCACCCTTTCTGGCTCGAAGCCTTTCGGATATATTAGCACTGAATCGACGCACAGACCGGCTTTCGTATGAGTGCAGTCGATCTGGGCTAGCGAGAACTTCAGCTTGATTGGTTGTTCAGAACTTGATGCAACGAAATCACCAACATGGTATAGAATCCAACTTCCTGGATCATCTAAGTAGCACTGGGACAAGGCGTGCTGACCATCTGATGTAGAAAACTGGAACCGTACAGGCTTCTTGTCCCAGCCATGGATTTGCTCCGAGCAGCAAATTCGGCGGCCGAAACGTATGGAAGACTTTCCAAGATGAAGCCTGAAGTACAGGCTGTAGGTTCCCGCAGGGAAGCAGAAATCAACTTCTCCAACCACCTCAAGCCACCAGATTTGCTGAAGATATGCAACAGAGTGGAACCTGCGGGATCATGCACAGAGAGTATGGCTCAGATTATTTTCACCACATAGATAGCATATAGAAGCATCGTGTTCTCCAAGTTGGGACAGAATGAATCAAAAGATATCAAATTTCATTCTACTACATTTGCACCAGGTGTTGACAGTCAATTGCTATCTATAGGCCTATTTTGGATTGCGGGATTTTTCTCTAAATCCTACGTTTTTCCTGTGAAATTGAACTAATTCGTGTGAAATTCCTGCCTTCCAAGGAAACCGTTAGTAACGGCCATAACTATCTTTCATTTTGAATATGATCTGTTTGTCCACGCAGATCATATTCAAAACACGCATTGCGCATTCAAGGAAAGGCATGTGTTCATACAAATTGGCTGAGGAAGCCTAAAATTACAAGGAAACAACCAAAAGCATACTAGATTGAGGATATTGCTCCTATGTAAGAAAAAAGAACCGTTGTTTTCATAACCGGATGACCAAATTTCTCTAACTCATTGGATGTGAATATGTGATCATACCTAAGAAGCTACTAAGACATTTCCAGTAAACAAATGAAAAACAGGTGAACCACACCATCTGGTATGTAGCATAGCAAATTCCGCACAGGGACAAATTTCTTTGTGCGACATCTAAAAAAGTAGTGATCGGTAGAACGAAAAGTATAACTGACCATGCAAACAACTAGAGGTCAGAGCAACCTTGTGGTCAGATGGTAAGACTTCAAAGGGAAAAGAAGTAAATATTGACACGACAATTGAAATTTCAGCTCCACACAAAGGCGCTGGTCTCAACGAATTATCTCCAGTCAATTTTTGCTAGCGTCCGTGCTTACCTCATCAATTTAGCAGGCTAGCAACTATGAGAAACGTTTGTATCAATACAAGTTTGTAAAAATTTCACTTTCGTGCAATTTTGCTATTTTCAATAGAGGCAAAAACATTCTCGGACTAGAGTTGTCAACAACCGAAGCTGCGGCAAAAACAAGCGAGGAAGAACAATTTCAACATGGTAGGAACATTGAAACAAGATGTGACTTCATATTTACCTAGATTCAGTGGTTGGCATGTGAACCCAATATCTCCTGTCATCAATCCCTGTTATCATCATCGCTTTCGATGACAGCGCCATACAAATTCTGCCTTTGCTCTTCTCCAACCAGAATTCCTGTCGGGCAAAGCAGAAAAGCACACATTGGAAAATACCTCTATAAATCAAACGTGTAAAGTAGTAAAATTGTGCCTACCACAGCAAGCTAACTGCATATACTTTTCATTAGTCCATGGTAAGATAGCGCAACCATATATGAGAATTATTTTGAAAGGAAGCTTCATAGTTCCCCTACAACCGACAATTTCTTAGAACACAAAAAATCAAACTCTGAACGCCGAACTGACTAAACCAGATGAACGTTGAGGATGTCAAAATTTGTGTATCTTCTTTTCCAAACAAAGTTCAATGAGAAATACCAAAACCTTCCTCTTCTTTCGAGGGCAGAAACTTCTTTTTGCATCAATTTTGCTAGCAAACCAACAAATTCATTTTGCAACCATGAATCGATAAAATAATAAGAAGTAAATTAAGACGATATGAATTCCGAGTTCCAATTGTCTCCATATCCAATCAAACTTCCAACCCAAACCCCTAGAACAGTGGGAAGGACACCTTCTCAAAATCAAAATGGAACGAGTCCAAGAAACAAGTAGAAAAGCTCACCCTTTTGCCATCATCAAACGGCACAGGCCTCGCGAGCCTCGCATAGATGTCCTTCTTCCCCATCCCGCAGCTCTTTCCTCCCCTTTCTCCCTCCTCCGCACCATCGAGGAACCGCATGAGATAACCGTAGTTCTCCGGCAGCTTCGCCTCCCACACGAAGTCCGCCGCCGCAGCGCCACGGAAGGCACGGTTCAGCCGCGCGAGCCGGCATATGTCCGGCGCGTCCAGGTAGAGCAGCAGCTCTGCCGCGCACAGCTCCGGCAGGTCATCCAACCCGGCACGCGCGACCTTGCCGGGATCCGTCCCCGCCAGGTCCGACGCGCCCGCGCCCATGCTCCTGCTGTCGCCTCCAGTCGCAACTCACAACTACTACTCCACCACCGTGCAAAAGGCCGCGCCTTTATTGGATTCGCGCGCGCCAATAGGGTGTTGGAAATAATAGTATTTTCAAATTTGATTTAATTTAATCTTAAATATAATATGAATATGAATATATACAGATAATCAATTACCGACTAGTAGGGTATAATCAACTAGGATTCGATCAACTCCAATCAACATCGACTAGATACTCGAGAACGATTTTGACTAGTTCAATCGAAAAATATATGGACTAAAATACTTAGTAGTATATCAACTGGTTCACTCGAGTAGCATTACATTATACGTACTTAATAGCGATGTGAGATACAGAAACCCCCGTGATATCGATGTAGTAGCCGATGATGAAGATGAAATAGTCGAAGTTGATCTCGATATAGTAAACATCAAAGACAGTGGCAATATAGACGAAGTAGCACATGATGATGTAGATGAAGCAGATCGTGAGTAGTCGCGATGAGTGCTTTTTAAAAATTTTATTCGTCCTCTCCCGGTGTAGGATCACGAGAGCGACAGGTTCCGAAGATCTGCTCTCGCGTCCATCTGTGCACGCTGACGCAGCGAATGGAGTAGTCTACGTACGACGGTGAAGCAGAGAAAAATTGGTAAAACCTAACTGCGAGTATGCAACTCGCGTCTCCTCTTTGTGCGGCGACTGACAAATATACATAGAGTGAGAGTCACGCGGTTGAGACCTACTACAATCAAAATTGATTACACCACCATAATTGAAACCTTGACCAACACAATTTTTCATATATTCATCTATTTGCTCACGCAGAAAAAAAGAATAAAACACAAAAAGAAGCTGAACCTCCAGTGATTCCAGCGCACCCGGTTCGAGCAACCGGTTAAACGAACAATCCAGCTGTGGCGAATTCGCACCAGATTGAGCACCAAGAAACGCAGTAGCGCACTAGCAAGACTCGTGGCTTTTGGGTAGGAGGTTCTTGCAGGAGGAAGGAAGGCATCGGATGCGAAGAACAGGGTTCGGGGGCAAGACAGTTGTGGAGTTTGTTCGAGCGCGTGCGGATCGCGTAATAGAAACGCAAGTTTTCGAGCGCCGGAGCGCGAGAGAGCCAGAGAGAAAGAGAGAGAGGTGATGTATGGGAGAGGAGCCGAGGAGAAATGACAAGGCAAGGAGTACGTGCAGAATGGAGAGGTTGGTGGGCATTTACGTTTAGGTATTTAATAATAAAAACAAAAATAAATGTGTAAATATCTTCTTACTATATAAAATACGGGTTAATTATTATGTTACCTCGTCCTTTGCTTTCCTTATATCTAATAAAATCTTTAAAATTCAAATAATCTGTTTATGTTATTCACCATCGTCCTACAACTTTTTCACTCGTTACCCGCTACAAATATAAAATCTATTTTACCAATAAAAATAAATAAGAATTTAAGAAGAAAACTAGCGGATAATTTCCTTTTCTGTTTGAGATCTCATATGAAATCAAACTACGTCATTATTCTCAAAGTTTCATTTAGTGACGACCCTATAGTACATCTACATCTCCATATCTGAGTTTGTGCTTAATATTACTGTGTCCAATATTTATATTCTTATTGCAATACACGAATACTTAGGACATATTTGTTTGCTGCTGCCTTCTCTAGTACTGAAAGCCAGAAGGTAGAATACTAAATAAATGGGATTACTTAAAAGTGATTTTTAGAGAAGCTAAAAGATTGCTTCTGGTGAAAATAAACTGGAAACTGAGAAGCTAGCTGAGAGTTGTTTTCTTTAAATTGTGTGCTGAGAAGTTAAAGATTTATTATAAAAGCTAACAGCTAAAATACAAAAGCAGAATTTTAGAAAAACAAAAACATAACTTTTCAGAAAAAGCAAAATCAGAAAACAAATAGACCTTAGCTAGTTTTTTCTTTAAATTTTGGAGACGAAGCCCAATCTCATTATATATATTGCATCGGACAATACCAACATTTTACAGCATAGCGGTAGGCTTAGGCCTGATTGGCACAGTTTTAACTCCCAAGATCTATACTGAATTTAGAGTTTATATGATAAAATAAAGTAATTTAAGTTTTTATTTTTAGTTGAAAATAAAAAAATTAGATGACTTAATTAAATACCTTCAATTCGCTCGCAACTTTAAATATAAGATTTTTTAAAATTAGATTTGATCAGCTCTAAACATCTTGATCGGGAGTTGTGCCCAAAGGAGCATTAAACAAATCAGTTAAGCCCAGAATCAGTTAAGCCCTAACCAAAAAGATTAAAAGAACCACCATCCAAATCTACAGGCTATGACAGACGTGTAATTCGTCCTCCACCAGTTCAAGTTTTTTTTTTCTTTTCTGGAGAACAAACTGGCAAATTAAGATTCCTGAAGGGATTCGGAGAAAAAAGATGTATATCTGGTTCTGAATTTAGCACAGAAAGAACGCTTCATCTCCAGTTTCATTATTTGACGAGACACGCCCTAAGATGCATACGACATAGTTTCTCTAAACTCAATTTGCTGTTAGGTATTTTGAGCAGCAAAGGTAGCTTTCGGGAACGCCGGCCCTTTATTTTTTTCCCCGTTGATTCCGCACGAATAATTTAGTTTAGGTCATTTTTTCTTGCTCAAAAGTAACCTGGTAGAAATCAATAGAATTATGTATCCGGGTGTGGACAATGTCAGCTGCTAGGAGTTGGACCGATCCCTACCTGTACTGGCAGCATATATATCTCACGAATCAGGATACGGAAACAATAATTTGTGCCTCGTTAGAGGTCTTGTGTAGTAGCATCTTCAAGAGCCTATTTAAAACTCACTTCCTATATTATTATATAAGAAATTTTTCTAATAAAATTTACTCTTTATATTACTTCACTTTCCAACAAACTCAGTATTGCACTCTCTATTTCAACGGCTCTCTTTCTTATCTCACTGACAGATAGACCCCATCTCTCATATCCATTTCCACTTTTTCTCTCTGTCATCTCCCTCTCCTTTATTCAGCACACAAGAGCACAACTTGCCGCTCGACATTCAGGACAACGAGGACCTCGTGCATGTCCTGTTGAAGTCGGCACTACCCGAATTGGCTTCGTGAAGTCTACCGTATCCAAGCTCTCTCATTTTGTTCGTCATCGGCCTAGTCAGAACGCGGCTCAGTAGGGAGGCCGATGGGGAGCGATCGTGGTCAGGGAAGGCGGTGAGGCTTGCCATGGCCTCGAGCGGAGAGCTCGTCCAAGCACAATGAGATCAAGTGTGACGCAGAGGTTGAGCGCGACGCGGGCTGGCGGCGCTAGGAGCACAACACCAGACGGAGCAGGGTGCGGCAGGTGACGACTCCACCTCTGTGTCGCGCGGCGTGCGGCTCCGCAACGTGCTTCGGCGGTGCAGCATCGTGGGCACTGCAGCTGGTGTGGCCACCATGAGCTTCAAGGGCGCCAAGGAATGGCAAATAAAGGTAGTCAGAGGGGAGGTGGTCGGGCTCGCTCCTCCCGAGCCGGGCAGCCACCGCTGTCGCCGCGTGCACGCCATCCCTGAGTCATCGGGTGCCTCCTCGGATCTTCGAATCGTGATCGCAATCGAGAGGAGGACGACAAGATGCCTTGAGAGGGGTGGGCCCGGGGGCGCTCAAGCATTTGGGGAATGAGGGGATGCTCCCTACAAATAGATAGCGAGAAGGGTGATTTTGGGGTTGGTAAATAGTAAGAGTGGTATTGAAAGCTGTTGGGTATGTGTTTTAGGTCAACATCTCTATATTTAGCTATATGGAGTCATTTAGCAGATCTTAGAGATACTTAAAGGAAATAATTTGTGTCTCGCTAACTGCATTGGTGTAAAAGAAGAAGGGTTAAAACTCGTTTTTTGGGCAAAAAATGAGTTTTTTTAGTTTTAACTAATATTGATTATTGCCTTTCAGTCCTAGCCACGCCAGTCATAGCTTTATGTCATGTGCAACGTGAAAAAGTCATGCTCGCTTGGCTAAATATGTTATAAAAAGTGTCCCAAACCATATATATTTTCTTTGTAAGGAGCTAAAAAGTTATGGACTAGGGTTCTTGCAGGTGGGAAATAATCGGTATGTTATATCTTATGTATCCGGTTTACTGTATCTATTATGGACCCGATAGAAATTTTTTATCATATTTACCAATATATACAATAAATCATATTTGTCGGTGACCTCCGGTAAAAAAAAACCCTGCATGCAGGTCATCCGTGTTATGCATGCCCATTTGCTTGAGCCAAGTCACAACTCAGCATAAATTTCAACGAAGGCCATGCAGTCCACTAGTGCTAAACTGGACAATTGTTTTACACACAGGGGAAGAAAACTGGGTAACAATGACAAACCCTGCATACTTTTCTTTCCCCACCAAACAACCAAGCTTTTTTTAATAAAAAAATCAAAAGTCTAAGCGTCGGAAAGACAACTCCATATTATGGTGTAAACAATTATGTTATCTCAACCGTACATCTCTTCTATTTAATACTCATATGTATCGTATATTTTTTTCACTTATCATTTAAATACGAATCTCATTAAGAATAAATGATGCGTCTGTATGGCCTAGTGATTTTTTCACTCGTCCAAGGGCTACCAGAAAGAAAACGATACCACAGATGCAGCTTTCGCTCTCCTCTCCCAGCTCACATTAGCTCCTCCAAATTGCACTGTTGTGAACGCAATTACGCAAGATCTCCCTAAGCTAATCCCCAATCAGACGCGTTCTATGAATAACCTGTCTCCCGCACGGCCCCCCTCTAGTGGATAAAACCATATCAAAATATCGCTGTGCCACCGCACAGGTGCGTGGATCCGAGTCAGCACACACTGGGAGTGGCGGCTGGCCAGGAGCTGCGCTGCGCAGGTGGAGGGAGGAAAGAACAAAGTGCTTGTTTGTGCTGCACAATTGTGTGGTTGTAATTCAGAGCGTTTCTGCTGTTTTGGATTAGCGTTTGGAGCTCTGTTGTTGCAAGTGAGTACAACTAGAAATGATCTATGCTTCTGCCAAGTACTGTGTGGTATCTAATTTGTTGGCTGGGCATCCAATCCAAGCTCAGTGCTGTGGATTATACCTGAAGATGGTTGGAGCAAGTTGAGCCTGCAGTTTCTTTTGTCAGACAAAGATCGAGTGGTGATCGAGCAGACAACAATTTTTTTTTCTTGTGGATCGAATCGGCAGAGCTGGTCGTCTACTATACAGTTGAGTTGAAGGTTGCGATTTGAGAATGTTAGGCCGGATGGTGTTTGTTTCGGCGTTGCAAACATTCCCGGTTGTTGAACGTACACATCGCTGGTGACTCAGCTCCGACGCAGATATGGCGGGTATAGTCGTCATCCCATGCGGGTATAGTCGTTGGAATCGACTTAGCACATAATGATGGGCCTGTACTAAACCAGTTTACATTCCTCGGCAGCATGTGTTTCGGTTGTCGAACATAGATCCTCGCTTGGGCCACCGTTAGCAACATATCCAAGAGCTGTAGAGCTCTGTGTCAAGAGTGTCCGGTCGTATGCAACATATCCTGTTACGATCTCCAAGCGAGCGAATTGAAGTGAAGAACCGGGACGTATGCGAGAGGTGGCGGCTAAATAGGGATGTCAACGGGTCTCGATCCTCGTTCCCCAATGAGAAATTTTTCTATAAAGAGATATGGATGAGATCAACTTTTTTCCTGTAGAAGATTTAATGGGAGAAAAGTCTCTCCCATCGGGTATGGCGGGGGCGGGGGCGGGGGCGGGGACGGGGACGGGAACGGTTCCTTATTCCCGTCCCCGTATCCGTTTCCCGCGGGACCAATTTTCCGAAATTCTTAAACTCTCTATGACCCATATATGCAAAAAACGATCCAATTAAAACCTAATCCACCAAAACCCGTGAAGCAGCAGGCCTGCTGACTGCTCTTCACCGTGCTAACGTAGCGAGAACAGGGAACCCGTTAGATACACATTCCCCACGCGAAAACGAGAATAGGAGAATTTTCTCCCCGCGGATGGAAACGGAGAAATTTCCCCGCTGCCACGCCTACGGCTAAAGCTCATCAACCTTGCCCTGGCATTTCATATGACGCTTTTTCCGGTGTTACGATCTCTATGTCAACAGAAACATACGAAGTATGTGTAAACTGTAATGCAGCCAATGCTTCACAGTTTTCTACCACATCCACAACGAAGAAAGTGTCAGGCGATTTCCTTGGCGAAAGATCAGATCGAATCAAAGCGTCGTAATACAGCCAGAACGCCAGCCACACCGGAGCACACGGTCACGGTCGCGGAAGCCGAGGAGCTCGGCGGCGGCCTCGGCTGCCGAGAGAACCAATGCGCCGGCTTCGGCAGGTAGGCCCGACGAGTCGGCACGTGCCGCCTTGGCCAGGGTCACCGGCTTCGACGACGACACCACCGCGCCCGCCGCTCGCCGCCGCCGGCACTCGATCTCGTTCGTTGTTGTTCGATCACTTTAGGCCCAGCTAGCCTATTTTTAATGGGCCGGGCCCACTACATGCTAGGCCCTATCAGGCTTCTCCGGCCCAACTATCTAAACGAAAAGGCCCAGCCCAAGGTGACTTTACTGATCTACCCATACCCTCTTCGCGTCCCTTGTCGGCGTCGTCTCCGCGTCGATCCGCCTCCCCTCCTCCCGCTCCCCTCGTCTAGGGTTTTGCTCCGAATCCCCACCCGCATGGACGTGGAGGGCGAGGTCCCCGCCGCGGCGGCAGCCGCGGTGGCGAACGGACTGGGCGGGGAGGAAGCCTCCCCGGCGCCGTTCTCCGCCGAGCAGCTGGACGTGGAGGCCTACGCCGCGCAGTACTCGGGGCGGACCCGCCTGGCGCGCCTCATCTTCATCGCAGAGAGGTGCGGGATCGAGGCGATGCGGCTCGACGCCCTGAGGATGGCGTACGACGAGATCAAGAGGGGAGAGGACACGCAGCTCCACCGCGACGTCGCCCTCAAAATCAACGGCCGCCTCGGCACGCGATATGGGCTCGACCAGTCCTGGGTCGACACCGTCAGCCGCCGCGCCGTGCAGCGCAAGGAGAAGCTCGAGAACGAGCTCAACGGATACAGGGTGCGGAAACCCTACACCCTTACCCGTACCTGTTTAGATTACTTTGCTGAAATTACCAGTCGGTAGGCATTTGTGCCTGGTCCTGCTGTGTTGGGTTTGAGTCCTTTTGTGGTAATCGCATGCCATTTTCCTCATTGGTGGTTCCGATTCATTTGCTTCGTTCCTAGTTACCCGTAATGACGTAAGTGTGTGTTTGGTATAGTGACCATTGAGTATGGGCTACTTGGTTAACTATGTTCAAGCATGGCATTCCGTGCACGTGCATGCTTTTCTATGTAGTGATTTTAGGAACAGCGGTATACTGTATTGAACATGTCACGCAACATGTATTTAAAGCGTCTGTCCTGTATGAAAGTACCTGCGGTTTTTGCTTTTGTTTCCCATGCGGCTAGTTTTGATTTGGTATCGTGTTTTCTCTGTGGTCTTTTTGGGCATATCTTGTTCTGAGGTTAGCTCATGTTTATCAAACAAAAATGACTTCTTGCATTTATGTTGATTCTCAAACTGCAGACCAACCTGATAAAAGAGAGCATCAGAATGGGTTACAGTGACATTGGTGATTTCTTCTATGCTCATGGACAACTTTCAGATGCCTTCAAAAGCTATATCAGGACACGGGACTATTGTACCAGTTCCAAGCATATAGTTCAGATGTGCATGAATGTGATTCTTGTTAGCATTGAGCTGGGGCAGTTTGCACATGTTTTAAACTATGTCAGTAAAGCAGAGCAAACCCCAGACTCTCCGGATCCCATCATTGTCGCAAAGTTGCGAGCAGCTGCAGGATTAGCCTACTTGGAAACAAAGAAATACAAACTTTCTGCTCGTAAGGTTAGTCGTTGGAAATCCTCGTTCAGTTACTTATTATTTTCCTGTGCTGTATTTCTATTAGACATCTAACATGTTAAGCCAAGTTTCTGCACTTAATCCTCCAAAAAGAATCTATATATTCTACAAGTCAATTTTATGCTTCAAGAACTCCAATGTTACTTGACTTATGGTATATTGATTATTTTGGTATTGAGATAGTTGTATGTTGCTTGTGTGTTTCTTGTATGCTAGCAGTAAATACACTAAGTTGTTTGGTTCTTGTTGTATGTTAGAGCATTTTTTTCATCTCTCTCAGGATTCTGCAGGTAGCTTGTGTTATTTTCTTCTTGTTGAAACTGAATTTAGTGACATACACAATTTTCTTTTCCTGCAAATTATAGTTCTGGCACATTTGGACTGACATTCCATTTTCAAATAATGGGATGCCAAGAAGTGTGAAGTTTATTGATTTCTTTTGTTGTTGACTAGAAAGAGTTTCTTACCAAAATTATGTTTTTCCTCTAGTTTGTTGAGATAGGACCTGAACTAGGAAACAACTACTCTGAAGTCATAGCTCCGCAAGATGTGGCTGTCTATGGTGCCCTTTGCGCACTTGCTTCTTTTGACCGTTCAGACCTGAAGGTTCACCTTTTCTGTACTTGTTTTCTGGTGAATTGTGTTCCATTTATATCATTGTTCTCAAAATAAGATTGCATATATATATATTTGTTATAGAGCAAAGTCATTGACAACATTAACTTCCGCAACTTTCTGGAGCTGGTGCCTGAAGTAAGGGAGCTGGTTAATGATTTTTATGCAAGGTACGATGCTATCAAAATAGCCTTAAATATGATTGTCCGTCTCTTTTCAGGGTGTTTGTTGTTCTTGGCTTCTTGCACTTACTGATCATCTTGTGGTAATTGCATAATGCATTTTAGACCTTTTTCTATTTTATTGCTGTGTGAGGAAAATGAACATTTTGTATCAATACGCTTAGGGATATTTTTCAGTTGTGGAAACCCGCCACTGGCAAGTAGGTGTTGTAGTATTACTTCTTGCTAATCAGAAGTATCACAGAGTTATACAGTTTTTCTTCTTTTTTTTTTCTAGTCAACAATGCCAAATTGAAACCCCTTTCACACGTTCTCTTATTTTTTCTAGTGAACAATGCCAAATTGGTGCACTAAATTGATTAGTTAATTCCATAAGATAAGAGAAGCATTGCATTTTCATGGCCCGCCCTTATCCTCTTCTATATCACATTTTTCTTGTATAGAAAGGACTGCAGAATAGAGATACCTTACAACTTACAAGGAGCGTTTTCTGAACAACCAGTTTTGGTCTACATGAATTACCATCCTCTTATTGTATTGTGTTGATGTTAATGTGGCATAGATTATTGTTTTCGTTTGAATTATTACATTCTTTTGTACATTTTATGTAGTATAGAATGTTCTAAATAGTGGTAAGCGAATGGTGGGCAGGCAGCCAATCTTGTAGCACTGATGCACTATAGCTTCATGCAACCTTCAAAAGGGTCTAACAATTAAGAAACATGAAATATCAATACTATGCATGAACTATGGATCATAAAGAGAAGCGCACAGATACACAATTGAGTGCCCTATATGTCTATTATTTCGTATGAGAATATATTGCTAGGAGTTGAGTAACTACTAGTTTGAACTTGCAAAGGATGAAAGTAATTTGTGTGACCTGAGGAAACCAATCAACTGTTATTTTCTTGAGGAAGCTACTTGATGGGTATCTCCTTGAGGAAGAAAAAACACATTTTCCCCCTTGGACTGCCATTAAGACATCTTATAGAATCCCAAGATTGTGCCAAATTGGGCTGCTAAACTGCTGAATTTGACCTCTCTCCATGTATCCTTAATGTAGACCTACTGTACCTGGATTAGTAAGGTCATGAATACTGCTATAGAACAGTGATAGTTGATTAGTGTGACTTTTTGGTGGTCAGTCTCAAATATCATGAAACTTTATTGTATTGACATGTTGCTTAGTATGTCCTGGCAGAGCCACTCAGTTCTAATGTTATGGATAGTGCATTCTATCATTTCCAAAGTTGTGTTTGGAGCTTGTCTGAGCATCGCCACAGTTTTTGTTTGTTAACTATTCTAACCATGAAAATCATCATCCCAGTCGCTATGGATCATGCTTGGGGCATCTTGAGAAGCTAAAGCCAAACCTGCTACTGGATGTCCATCTGCACGAGCATGTAGAGACTCTGTACATGGATATTCGCCACAAGGCCATCATACAGTATACGATTCCATTTATATCTGTTGATCTTAACACAATGGCTGCTGCCTTCAAGACTTCTGTGTCCATGTTGGAGAAGGAGCTGGCTGCTCTGATCACCGAGAACAAAATACAGGTTCTTTAAGATCTCTAAAGTTGCATATTATGAGATTTATGCATATTTTGTGAGTTGCTTCTAACAGAAACTTTTGCAGGCCCGGATAGACTCCCACAACAAGATTCTTTACGCAAGGCATGCTGACCAAAGAAACACAACTTTCCAACGTGTCCTCCAGACTGGCAACGAGTTCGAGAGAGATGTTAAGTCTATGCTTCTGAGAGCTAACCTCATCAAGCATGATTACAACCAAAGGACTGGACAAAGGAAGATGATGTGAATTCGTGAGCAATGCTGCTAGCCTCTCCTTTTGGAAATATTTGTTCTGGACATAAAGGTGCTGTGATGAATGGCGTGCATGTTTCTCTAAATGCCTAATTTTTTTTTTAATTTGCCGAAATGTCTTGTTGAGGTTATGGATGTTTGAGCATCTGGAGATGTGCCGATCTGTCATGCTCGTCTCGTGAGCAACCTTCAGTTTGAACTCTTAAAGGCTTTGAGGTGGTGCATACGAGTCCTGCCAGTATTAATCGGTGGCTCTTGAATTAAACTTATTTTGCTAGTGGTTTTACTTGGATGCACGCTTGTTCTGCTGCGATGTGGCATCCACATGTGTGATGCGGCCGAAATTAGAGTGCGCATGTGGTGATCAGCGCCGTTTGGGTTTTCTAATGCCACTTTTGACTTCTGACTGCGTTGGGAGATGGCAAAGTTTGTGGAGTTGTTTACTATTAATCCTGAATTGGTTAATCTGAAACAGTGAGCTGTGTTCAATTTTTTTTAGTGAGTGTCCGTTACCGCCCACTTGTCAAATGGAATCTCTCGCATGTGCTATTCAAAGCTGACATGCTCATTGGCTCATTGCTTGTCCACAGGCTCAAAGATGGTATCATACAGTCGTGCAGAGGGACAGATCAGAGATTCCAAACCTCAATAACTGCAGTACGTAAAGAATGAATCAAATGAACAAGAGATAAGCTCCCAACGAGCCTCTTCAGTTCACAATCGATCAAGACCGCCTTCTTTAAGCTATCTACAATAAACGGGAGGAAGATATATGTATGCATAACGCTGGATATACACTCCCAAATGGGTAGAAATTTCTCTCGTGTCATGTTGCTCAGTTGGTGCAGGTCCATCTTGATGTAGGCACGCAGCTGAGATAGTGGCACCAGTGGCAGCTGTCGTTGGCGTTGGCGCCGCGGAAGAGCATCGCCATGCCAACCGCGAATCTGCAAAGGTAAGAAGAACACGGAACGAATTAGTTCAGGCCTGCCATTTTGCCGACTTCACCGACGAAGACTAAACTGAACTTGCGTGGTTGTCAACATGGTGCATGTTACCCAGTAGACAGGACCGTTGGAGGAGGAAAAAGGAGAACCCAAACACGTTACTCTTGTATTGGAAGACGGAAATGGCCAGCTGCGGAGCTGCCTAGGCATATGTAGTATGATAATCTAAGATATATAAAAAGTGCAACGTGCCCTGTCTGTCTGGCCGCCACTTGATCATTTCATTCATATGATACTCTAGAATCTGGGGGCAAGAACAGCCTTGCTTCGTGCCCACCGTATCACATCAGTCGGTGCGTCAAATCTTTCAACGCATGTGGAGCATCTAAGCACCTAACCCGTCTAGTTAGTGCTTTCCTTGTGAAGTAGCAATCGATTCCAAACACTGACAATTCTACTGTCTTGAAGTGGTAACATTGACGTCCACGTCGAGGTAGAAATTAGGATTCTATGTGGCGAGTGGTGAACGTGCTCTTCCTCAAGTAGTGGCTCAAATGAAAGCACTTTTTTATGATGTGGAATCGGTGATGCTTACCCGATGATGACAAGGATCAGCGCGACGGCCAGCAAGATCCACTGGTAGACGAGGTACTTGCTGGAGGTGCAGGAGCTGCCGGCAGGCATGCTGTAGCGCTCCATCCATCCGAAGTGCGGGCGCATCAGCAGCACGAGCCCGAGCAGGAAGCCCGTCAGGAACCCGCCGATGTGCGCGAAGTTGTTCACGTGTGGGAGGATACCGAGCACCAGGTTCACCGCGATGACGAACAGGAGGGTCATCACAGCAGCGACCTGCAAATAGAGAAGCGCTGAATTCGAGACGCCTCAACTTTTTCAAAGTGTTGGTTGCAGAATGGCATGGCAGGGACTAGTCTGTTTGCTGTGTACTCCGTACCTTGTTTGTGTAGATGGTCCAGTTAGTGAGGAGCTCTGAGAGCATGGCTCCGAGGAGTCCAAAGAGAGCACCAGAGGCGCCAACGGAGATGCTGTTTCTGATGAACAAACAGGAGAGGACACTGCCCCCGAGCCCGGAGAGGAGGTAAATTGCACCGATTCTCACTGCAAATAGTAAAAGAAAAGGCAATTTAGAATGTAATCAGATGATCAGCATGGCAATACTTGACTTGCAAACCAGTTAGCATTCCAGCGTGCTTGCAATTGAAGTGCTTAATTATATGGGAGGAAAATCGGACTCACTGTATCCGAACTGCTGCTCAAGGCGCACGCCAACGAACAGGAGGCTGAGCATGTTGGCCACCAGGTGCAGAACACCGGCGTGCAGCCAGATGCTCGAAATGAGGCGCCAGCCCTGGTGCTCGTGCACGACCTTGGCCCACACAAGAGCCCCCATCTTCTGGAGCCTGCAGAAACAAGAGGAAGTACAAGCGTCAGGCCCCATCTCGCTGTCGCCAGGAGCCCCAATGCATGGAGCTGCAGTTGCGCCCACTGCAAACTGATCCAGCTGACAGCTGAGTTCGTGTTCGTCCCACACTGTGTGACTGAATAATATGATTAAAGTGCTGTGCCCTACTTATTTTTCTAGTGATCTTGTCATACTCCATACACTCCTGTCGGGTAAATTATTTCGGTTCTGGATCTGAACTAACCGGACCAGGTACAATATTAATTCGTTCAAATGAAAAATGTTCACGAGGGGACATATTAGGATTATGATCTTTCTCGTAAAGCAATGAAAGAACATATTATGACGGTTTCATACATTCACCACGATGGCCAACTACAAGTCTATAAAGATATCTTTCGAAAAAGAAAACAGAAAAGGCAAGCAGAAGAAAAAGAAAGATAATATGCAGTGGTCATCTGTACTAATTGTCACTACTGATTTGAAAAAATTCTCTGAGAAAGAAAACAGGTTGTAAAGAAACGCATAATCCACAATGTTTAATCTGTACTAATAGAGCTCTGAGGTATTAGAACTTTGTAGGCAAGCAAAGCAACAGCGATTTCAATTTCGTTTTACAATTTTTTAGTTCATCGGCAAAAAGACCGAAATTCACAAAAAATTCGGTCATTTTTTCATCCTTTGCTCTATGGATCCTACAGTCCCATATGTAAGTGAAAGATAATTCTAGAATTATATATTTTGTTCTTCTCTGAAATTCCCGAAATTCGCAAATTTCGCCGAAATTTCGGTAAAATTTTAATCCCTGAAGCAACCAGTGGATTCTGCATGGACAGATCCATGCATGTCCACGATCATTATCCCCGATCCCAGATGACTAGATCCAGTGCAGTACTCAATCGAGTAAACTTAGGCCAGTAAAACTCGATCCTGCAAGGTATAATCGCGCGATGCAATTCAAGCGCAGTGATAGTGAATAACCACGACCAGGTAAAGAGTGCAGAGAAGAAGGCTCACGTCGCTGATGAGGGGCCGAGGAGCGGGTTCTGGCGCAGCGGCTGGAACGAGAAGCGGGCGAGGAAGCGCGCGATGCACTTGCCGTCGCGGGCCGGGGTGTGGGCGGGGCAGTTGTTGGCGTACATGGTGACCACGAAGACGGTGATGTTGGCGACGAAGAAGACCGGCACGATCCAAGGAACCCACTCCCGCTCCCCCTCGTGCTGCGGGTACAGCGGCGATGGCACCTTGCCGGCCTCCTTCCTCGCCCCGCCCTTCTCCACGTCCGCGTGCGTCGCCATTGCACGCTGCGATCGAGTCTGCGACGAGCTAGCTGAAACTTAACACCTTGCCTGTGGTGTGGTGTGGTGGGAGGAAGGGAGGGAGAGAAGGAGGCCGGAGCGTGAGCTCTGGAGGCGAGGGAGGTGGTGGACTGAGGAGGCCGGCGGCTAGAGGTGAGGAGCGGGAGGGAATAAATAAACGCGCGGGGCGGACGCTGCTTCCTTCGATCGGGCTGTCAGACCACGCGGTGACGGTGCGGCGCGGCGCGGCGCGGTGGTTTCTTTCAAGTTTGAAGGGCTGCAATGCAAAGCTGCAAACCGTGTGGAAGAAATGTGCAGGCGCTGCAGGTAAAACTTTTTTTCTTTTTTGACCCACACCCACACACATCACGCACCCGCGAGTATACTCCTATCATACATCTACAATGATACCACTAAAAATGTTGAGCAAATCATATCTCCACGACTAATCAAGTAGTCACGTCTCCACCGCTACACCAAGATTTTTTTTTCTTGTTTTGAACTGGGCTGTAGGTAAAACATAACCTTACTTGCCTGCTTTGAAGTTGAAGTCAACGGTCGCTACACTTTTCTAACCACCTGTCTTCTATCAATGGTTGCCATGGACCTCCAAGTAAGAAATCATCGATTCGGATTAACCATTAAGGCTAACAAAATAACACAAACGTATTCTTGGGACGACAAGGATTAATTGGCAATAAAAATTGCCTGTGAATATTTTGTCCATCTGGTTTGTTTTGTGTGCTGTCAAGTCACGTTTGCAGCTAATTTTCCCTTGAGCTAGCACTCCTGGCGTATGTGGTGAATGTCAGCTGTTGACTTTAACGGTAGCTCTCTGCATCGGGATCAATCACGAGAATGTGGCTATTCGGAGTATTCTGTATGTTCTAATGATTCGTGTCAGGACATATAAAAATGGGTTTAGATCTGAAGCTAATGATGCTACGCTAATACTAAGAAATTTTGGCAATAGCTAAAGTAAGGCCCACTCGGTTTCGTCCACTTTTTGTGCGGAAGGCTTACTGTAATTTGGTTGGCACCGACAGGGTGTATGCAATTTGCATCCGGTGCTCTGTGCCTATCTTCCTTGAAGCAAAAGCAAGAGCATCTTGTCTCGTTTTGTTCCGTTCTATGGTCGTCATGATGCACTCATGGAACTTGTGCGAAAACGGCCGGACCACACGCACGCCAGTCAACCGAAGCAACAAAACGGAAAGAGACAGGCAGTTCCTTGCAGGGCCGCAGAGGAAGGGAGCAAGAAGCAAGGCGAGGAGAAAGCGATGGGCGTCGAGAGCCTGCACCTCCTTGCTTCAAGCAATGCGCAGCGCAGCAGGCGCAGGCGCTCGCGTGATCCCGTTCTGCTGTTCGGCCGGTGGACCTGTTTGTTGCCTTGCCTGCCGGTAGAGCAGAAACGAGCCGAAACGGCCACGCTGGTTGTTGGTTTGGCGATCGTTCTACGGGAAAAAAACCAAAATTAGACAACAGATATAAACGTATTTATCAAAATAGATAATATATTATTCTATTTATAAAATTAGTATTTATATTCGGCGCATCGCTTACTAAAAAATGTATTTTCGGTATACTGTACACAAAAAACATATATTTGACACATCGTGTTGTCTATTTCAGTAAATACATTATGTTGTCTAACTTTGAATTTTTGCCGTTCTACGGGCATCCGTCCTACTCTCTCAAAATCTTACATGAAGCTGGAAGCTGACACGAAGCGAATGCATGGATCTACGCATGTGGGATGTTCGGCTCCTCGCGTTGGACGCACGAGCGCGGCGCGGTTTTTTCTTGCTTCTCGCGTGTGTGAGTTGGCAGGGCTCCATGTAAGCTAGCGCTGTGTGGCATCGACGCAGCTGGCCGTGGTGTGTGATTTTTGTCGATGTGTCGGTTTGGGCAGGCGCCAGGCGGTGCGGTGGTGGCCTGGTGGGTGTTCGGGGTTGGTGCGCCGGACTGATTGACCGGCAAGGCCCGTCGGCCATGCCATGTGCTCCGAATGATCCAGCCACCTCCATTGTCGGCCATTAGCTGGCGGCGGCGGCCGGCTAAGGTTGGGCTCTGCAGAGCGTAACTAGACCAAAAAAAAAAAAAGTAGAAAGAGAGGCAAAAGTTGTTTATATGACGATGCAGTGGCGTGCCAGAGCCAGACTAGGCTAGCTGTATGCCATGCGCTCTAATTCGACGACGAGATTCTGCCTCATACGTTCGAAGCATTGAGGCGTAGGGACGCTGCTTTGTTTGCTATTCTCTTTACTGTAGTGTTTTTTTTAATGATTGAGGCCTCGGCATCACAGATCTTCTACAATGTTGTGTCTTAGTATTGTTCACGGGAGAGCCTATCATAATCTTTTCAAGAATTTTGAACTAAGCAAACTGATCTGGGTACCTCCCTCATTCCCGAGAACTGATTTGACATCCAGTTTATAGACCCCCTTTGAGCCAGACTACCTGGATGGCTGATAGTGTTTCAAACAATAAACTTTATCTCAGCTCCCTTTCCTTACGTATCTGTCAGGGTGTCCCACGAGATGAGCTTCACATCACAAAATGTCTACAGATAGTAAATATTTTTAAAATCATGAACTCATTACATGACCATAGTGGGGCTCGTGCAACTATCTCCCTAGTCGCAGATGTAAACCCTATGAACAACTCTTGCTGGTCGCAGTGCATATATTCACCTAATCTGTCAGGACGTATTTGGTATCATTCACTCTAGTATTTTTCTTTTACACTTCCTTTGGTCAAACGAGGCCATAGACAAACGTGGTGAAGCAGTGATTCGTCTTGTACCATTTAATGCTATGAGATGATCTAACGGGTGAGCGTAATGGTGTTCGGTGATAGGACATGACGTATAGGACGACCAAAATAAAGTGGACATGCCTATTCGACATTATGATGTGTCTGGGGTAATTGGCTTCACCAGGAATAAATCTGTCATGGTGTTTGGCACACTATTTTTTTATATATCCCTCTTTCCCTTACTATATAAAGGGTGAAGGGGAGTCCAAAAAGGGGAGCAAAGAACACTCTGTAACAAGTTCATATAATCTATAAGAAAAATATATTATGCACGGCTATTATTCCATAGGAGGTCTGAAGCTGGATAAATTTTTATATTCTTGAGTTTGTTCGATATACACCTGTAAGAAGCATAGATCAATGTGTCCGACGTCTGGTATATTCCAGATTCATTATCAGATATCACCCTAGATAGTATCCTAACTGATGTATCGAGAGAAAAGAGGGAGACCGATACACCCACGTATTCTAGTAGGGAGCACAACCAACTTATAGTTATGGTCCTACTCTGTGCTGCACAATATAAGTAGAGGGGCGACCGAAGCTACCACGGCTTGTTCATGTTAGGTTTTTGACCTCCCCACAATTAACCTACAACCAATCCTTACGTGCGCAGCGACAGGGTGACGGCTGCCGCCATATCGCCATCGCCTCCTTCCAGGACGTTCACATGCATGCTCGACTACACGCGGTCGATCGGGTTTTGTATCGCGTCTGCTGCCTCTACATCTCTCTGCTCCGAGACACCGTCAAGCACCAATGGCTTCATCAGGTTGAGGTGTGACATGCTTCCGTATTAGGTCAATGTTCATAATCTAAGGCTAATCCTAATTTGCTTAGACTGGAATTAGTTCTATCATGATCGACTCCTGTAGCTCGTCTTTAGGCTCAATCGGCAACCCAGCCTTGCTCGAGCGGGTTCATGCTCCTTCTAAATTTTCTCAACAGTCTCGGATATGGTAAACATACGCTGATGGAGCCGGCATGTGAGCTCATTGACGCCGCCCGGCCGGCACATGGATGTTACACGGGGACGGGCGGAGACGCCGAGTGGCCAAGTCGCCGTCTGCCACCGCCCAGGCGACAGCCGTGGGCTCCTGTCCAGTCCCATGCCTCTCCTGGAACGGTGTGGGTCTCGCCATCCTGGTATTCCATTTACCGACCACCCTTCTCCCTTGTTCCGTCATGGCGTCATCCACGCCGTCTCGTCCCCAGAGACAAGCGGGAATTTCCACAGCCCTGCTCGGTACTCCTGCATCCGCCCTGTGATTTGTATTTCATCAACATATATGTTTAAGTTTCATACAAAAAAGATTTGTATTCCGCAACAGTATAACATTGATCACTGTGTTTCTATATCTCATTTTGAAGGTCAGAACTCGTAGTAACATATTCTAACGTGGCACTGTGGCCACGCGATTTCATGGCAAAAACAGTCCATCTTACACTGCCCTTGCATCTAGATTATCATCGCTAATCAGCGATAACCAACGGATTTAGAATAAATCAACTAATAATGCACCAGAACACTATACTTAGGTTTAGCACCATATGTTGCTGCTGCCGCCTGTCATCCAAGGTGCTGTTTAGTAGCGTCGGTAGTGTCCGCAACACGGTAGCGGCGGAAAGAAATCATGAAGGAAATGAAACCGGTGCTCCAATAGCTTTCTCTCGAGGGCTTATAGAGGACGGAAGAGGAGAGAGGTTTCTAAGGATATGAGACTCTCTAAAATATCCCTTTCGCGATGAGTGGATCGTGAGCTTGTGCGTTCAGGCAGAAGAGACGGAAGCGAGAGGCCACAATGATCGCGTTGAGCAGAGCACCTGAGAGCGGAGCGCAGCACCGTCAAGTCACTCCCTAACCATCAACTGCCCGGGATCCACAACGAGCCACGCATGACCTCATCCTTAACTCCTCCCTTGAGCTGAGCCGACCCAAAGCCATCGTGCCGACCGCACCTTGAGCTCCACCGCCTCAATGCTGACCCATCGCCATGGCTATCTCTGTAAGTTTGTGGTATTTTATTGGTACAAGAAGTGGAAGATTGTGACAAAAGATGCCCCAAGGACTGCGAGCTAGGGTGACCCAAGCGCCTGTACCACACCGAAGATGAAGTGGAACTCGCAGAAAGAGTTGCCTCGGAGTTGCACTGTGGAGAACTAAAAGGATAGAGATCTCCCTCGCTACTGGACCTCATGATTTCTCTCCTGGTTAGCAGATCCTTGATAGAGAAACCAAACAGATCAAATTCAATAGAACATAAATTATCTTTTGTAAACTTGCGAATGGAGATGAGATTTTTAATCAAATGAGGTGTGTGCAAGACATTAGCAAGGGTGAATTGGCGAGTAGGTGTGTGCAGAGAAGAGTTGCCAGTGCCTAGAATCGGAAGAGAAGACCCATTGCCTACAATAATATGCGAAGAATTATGCTTTGAGGAAGGACAATAGATGGGTATGTTACCTTGGTCTCCGGTCATGTGAGAACTTGCGCCTGAGTCTAGCAACCATTCACCATTGTTGGAGGGTTGGTGAAGAGATGCAGCTTGAAGAGCTTGAAGAAGTCCACTGGTGTCAGGACCCCGAACCCGGGTTCCCCTGTGCCTCCTGTATCAGTCCCTGGATCAAGTAGCTGATACGCACAGAATTCAACAGAATGATATCAAATACATACTTCGAATACAAATAAGTAAAATAAATACCTGAAAAGAGAAAAGATGGTCTGGTGGACAAAAATCCACAGCAGACCAGCCAGGCAGAAGAGCCTACAGCGCAGCGGAGCGAAACGACGATGCAACCCAATGCCACAGGCAACTCGGGTGCGGACGCGACCTTAGACTTCTTCTCTTCGAATTCATCTGGGTTGAGGTTGAACTCCAACTCAACAATCTGAAAGCAACAAGACTGAGTACGGAAGGTACTCAACAAGTCCTATACTACTTCAAAGGGGTTGATAGATGCATAATGAATATTTCAAGGACAAGGCTTTACGGCATAGTTTTAAGCGTAAAGCAGGTTTTATGCAGGTATCCAGTTATATTCTCCATGGTTAACCTTTTTGAAATAAATGTAACAAAGCTTTTGAAAACAAAGGCAGGCATCTTCTGTTGGTACTGAGTATCACCTCAAGTCCCCAACGCATTAGAAGGTAACCTGATAACGAAGCTTTCAAAACGGTTTAGAAGTAAAACGGTTCAGGCATCTTCTGTTGGTACTGAGTATCACCTCAAGTCCCCAACACATTAGAAGGTAACCTGATAACAAAGCTTTCAAAACGGTTTAGAAGTAAAGCGGTTCAGGCATCTTCTGTTGGTACTGAGTATCACCTCAAGTCCCCAACGTATTAGAAGGTGACCTGATAGCAAAGCTGTCGAAATAGTTTTAAAACCAAAACCAGGGTAACAAGTTGTATCTGGGGGTTTTCAGTCCTGGGAGGGGCCATACCTCACTCCGCAGTCCCTTTTATCACATCTGGTGTACCTCTAGTACCACACAGCTTCTGGCGGATCGAGCCAGGAACCACATCACACGGACATCTAGTCCACACACTCACGCATCAAAACACACGCACCCTGAGTCTAGTCAAGCGTGACCATGCCTTCGCATGTCCATAACCGCGGACACGGCTATTCGAATAGGTTTACACTCTGCAGAGGTTGTACAGCTTTACCCATGCGATATGCTCAGCCTCCATCCGTTGCAAGCGGAGGAGCGAATCATACCGAGACTCTCCAAACACCTTTCCTGCCGGGCTTTTCCACGAGACACGCCAAGTTCCAGAGCCGCATGTTCCGAAGGTCAGCCTCCATTTTTAAGCCTAAGCCGGTCCCTGAACCTCCAAACAGCGGGACAGATAGACCCCTGGCTGCTCGTTGCTCTCAGCCTCCTGGTATGATGCCCAACTCAGTCCAGTGAAGGAAAATCAAGTCCTGCCCATACAGGACGCATGGTTGCACGGGGTGGCTAAGCATGACGGCGCAAGACTCGGTCCTTAAGCGGCCGGGCTAGGCATCTTCATGGGCAATGAATACCATCATGTAACTCAAGCCCCCATGAGCATCCTCCCCGGAGGACTACTCTACCTGCCCGCGCCAAAACAGTTTTCACCCATTTTTACACATCACCTTCCATGTCCCACATGACATCAAGGATTTCCCGACCATCACGGAATTCACAACCATCAAGGAAACATGGTATATGAGTTATCATTGATAACAGCAAGTTGGTCTCCGAAGAGAAGTGTTTTAAAAGCAATATCTCCGAGGAGACGTATTTTAAAAGCGACATCTCTGAGGAGATGTATTCAATCCTAAGCATGCTATATATCAAGGCGTCATCCATCGTTAATATATTTAACAACAGGTATTCCTAGGGTGATATGTATTCTGGATGATGACATGTATGGCATGGCAGTGTTGATAGGGTTAACTACTACAAGTAGTTTGTAAGAAAATGCAATATCTAGCACATGCGATAATAAGTCCAATTTTAGTTGATCATATATATTATTTGAAAACATAGGTTCAATATGATCAAGGAAATAGGACTTGCCTTCTTGAAGGGTCAATTCACGATTGGTCTTGTCTCTTGAGTTTCCCAGGGTTCTTCTTCATCGCTGGATCTTGCCTTCAGTTCCTTTCTCGTGTTCTTGCTTAGAACCATGACTTCGAGCCTACGTAGATTAACGACAAAAAGCGCACAACGACTAAGCAATTGAACACCAGAACAAAACCAAGAAATACTAAAGTGGAAAAAGAACAGCTGAGGGAAACGACGAAAGCTAAACCCAGCGAAAAGACAAACGACAACTCTTAATCAATACAAAACTAATACACAGAGAATAACGGGATAATCTCGCGAAGCTAGGCTAAGCTGTTAACCTAGTTGTCATCAACTTAAGAGAAAACCTGAACAAATCACCATTAACTAGGTGAACTCTTATTAGATTAACTGTCGAAGGACGACAGCTAAAGATTCTACGTGTAGGTGAGTGCACGTGTATCGACATAACGTATGTGTAATACTTACGTTTATATGTATGTGAACATGTATACATATATATATAAGTATAACTCTAAACGATTATCAGTGCTTAAGTGTGGAGATTAAATATTCTAATCTATAGCACTAAACATGGTTAATCAGCAACTAATCTTAATTACTTAGTGTTGTTTAATTGCCACACTAATTAAGTTATACTCTAATGCTATCATAAAAGCATACAAGCAATTAATTAATTAGATTAATCTATCCTTTGAATCTAATTAATTAATTATCAAAAGGTCATTCAATTAATTAATTACCAATGTTAAATTATTCTATCACATTCTAATGACTAATATTTATTTATCTATCATTTAAACGAGTTAATTGATTACCTTAATTGAGCTAAGATTAATTGTAAGCCATCACATGAAATATCACATGAAATAACAATACATTGCAACATTGATTAAAAGATTAATCTAAAACTATCCTTTAACTTATATGGTTATTAATCTACACTTAAATGAGATTAATATAAGCAACTTAAACATGATTATATCTCAAACACATTTATGGAATTATCTAAACTCGACTTTATTTATCAAAGGAGAAAATCTAAATCTAGATCAAATGTCGCAATACAAATAATTACCAAACGAGAAAACTAAACGAACTCCAAAATTTACAAGATTTGGCATGGATGAATATTATGATTTTAGAGGAATATCGACGAAAGAATCGCCAAAATCGGAGTTGAATTGGAGGAGATATGGCTATCGAAAGATTTACCGAAAAGATAAATCTGGAAATTAAAAAGGACTACTGTTTCGCGAACTCGGTCTACGGAATTTGTGGACCAGAGTGGGTGTGAGGGTGGTTCACGGTGCACCAGAGGCTAATGGACTCGGTCTATGGATTTGGTGGACCGGAGGGCTTGCAGTGGATAGTCCACCACGGACCGTGGCCGGTGGACACGCCGGCCTGAGCAACGGATAAGGCCGGCCGGGCCTCTCCTGTGCGGGCGTGAGACTCAGAGAAGAGAGAGAGAGACCGGAGAAAGAAGAGAGAGCGTGGCGGCGGAAGAAAGGGAGGGAGCGGCTGGAGCTCAGGGAGAAGGCGCGCACTAGAAGGCGGCGCGGACCGGTGTGGTAGGAGACGGCACGTCGGCGCGGCGCGGGAGGCGCGACCGAGGGGCACGGCAGCAGCGGCTTGGCGCGCACGGGCGCGGACGGGTGGCGCGCTGACCAGCTACGGCGCGGCGCGCGGACGGTGGCCGAGCGGCGCGGCGGTCAGCAACACGGGCCAGCGGCCGGGGGAGAAGAGAAGCGGAGGGAGGCTCACCGGGGGGAGAAAGAGTAGCCGGCGCGGGTCGGAGGCGGCGCGACCAGGAGTGCGGCGCGCACGGCGGCTGTGCTAGGCGGCGGCCGAGCAAGGGGAAGAGGGAGCTGGAGAGGGTGGCGCGCCCGGAATGGAGGAGGTTGGCCGGGGCGGTGAAGCGCCGGCGGGCCAGCACACACGACGGCAGCACGTGCGGCGACGCTGCGCGGCCAGAGAGGCGGCGACGCTGCGCGGCAGATGTGGTCTCGGTCGGGCGGAGCTTGGCCCGGCCACGCGGAAGAACGAGCAGAGGGGGAGGCTCACCATGGGCTGTCGGCGATGGGAAACGGCGCGGGACGATGCAGAGGGGTGCGACCGAGCGGCGACGCGGTGCTGCTGCTGTGCTTGTATGCATGTGTGTGTTTGAGCTCCTGCAGGTGTGTATGTATGCTTGTGTGTGAGGAAGAGGAGGCTTGCAGGTGAAGGCAGAGGTTAGAGGGGAGGTGATGGCCGGTATGGGAGCACGGCATGGGTGATGTGATTTGGTCGGTGCTCACACAGAGGACAGAGGGATGGGCTGAGAGAGAAGGAGAGATGAGAGAGAGACAACAGTGAGATGAGAGAAAGAGAGATATTTGTGTATGAATATTGATTCAAATAAATATATTGAATTGCAAAAGATGTATTTGAATTTGTAAATGAAATGTGTGATAATTCAAATAGATGTATTTGAATTGTATTTGTATTTGCAAGGAATCAAATTGAATAGTTTGAATTGGTAATAGGATTTGGAAATATTCAAATTAAGATTGAGTGATTCAATTTGGTTGCAATTGAATTCAATGGATTTCGAAAGAATTGAATCAAGATTGGGATTCGAACTTTAGAGACATTCAAATTCAAGTTGACCAAAGCTGCTCGGGGATAATTCAATTGAATAATTGAATTATAGATTTGAGTTGAATTGGAAGATCGATCTTTACGAATTGATTTGGATTAGGAAATTATCGAGAAGAACTAGAATAGATTCGAACTGAGAAGCATACAACACTCGAATCGCCACACAAAGAACCATAAGAACAATAAACCAAAATGCATATGCTCAATTCAATGCAACGATTAATTTAGAAATTAACTTAGTGATCTTTGGAATACTTAGCCAAAATAATATATTTGAGTATGTACAAGTATATACATATGAGTATATATATATCAAATATATACTTCCTTGATTTTATATTAGTTTAATAATTAGAAAAAGTTTTAATTTGGAGCGAATTTTGCTATATTTTTATATGCTAAAATTCAGGGTGTTACAACTGGTGTCCAAACACGGAGGAGCCATCGGCGCTGAAGTCATGGTGGGCCGGTAGAGGGCTGGGTAAGCCTGGCCAGCGTGAGGAGGACGAGTGCCTAGAACGCCAGGGCCAGTTGCGTCGGTCCACGGCGCGCGCCATGCCCCATTTGCCAACTAGGACGCAACCCAGGGAGGAGGATTCTGCGTTCAGACATTGGGCGCTGACTGTTGCCCACGATTGAGGTAGGGTGACTGACTGCGTCCGCGTCCACGATCCCGGCCCCGATAGCCATTACGGCTGCAACTGCGGTTGCTGTGGAAGTTGGACGACTGGCGATCACCAGACTCGGTGCGGTACGCACCAGGGTTGACCGGTGCCGGAGAGGAAGCGGAGGCGACCAGGGCCGAATCGGTGGAGGCAGGTGATGACGCCTGAGAGTGCTCTGCCACGAGGAGGTGGTCACGTGCTTGCATGAAGGTGGGGAAGGACGGCAGCGCCGGCAGGAGAGTCTCGGGGATGTGGTACTTGGGGTTGAGGCCGCGGATCAGCTGATGAACGAGAGCACGCTCGCCCACCGGCTGGTCGCAATCAGCAAGCGCATCGGCAAGGGTTTTGAGTTTGTGGCAGTAGACGGAGGCGGAGGAGTCACCTTGCTGCAGGTTGTGGAGCTCAGACTCGAGGTTGACGGCGCGACTGGCCTTGTTTCTAGTGAAGAAGTCGCCGAGTTTCTTCCAAACGCCATAGGCAGTGGCATTCTCCTCCATGACCATGTCAAGGAGGTCATCAGAGAGAGTGGCATGGAGCCACATGAGGACGGTCAGATCTTCTTGGATCCACACAGGATCATCATGGCGAGGTTCGGCGCCGTCGATATGCGAGCGGAGGTTGAATCGGCCGAGAACGATGAGGAAAAGATTTTTCCAGCGGCGGTAGGATGTGGAGAGCATGTCGAGGCGGACAGAGACAAGACTGGTAATGTTGACGGATTGGGCTACGCTCGCAAGAGGAGAGGTGAGTGGACCGGTGGCAGCAGAGGAGAGAGCGCCAGCAGTAGTAGTGCTGACAGCGATAGTGGTGTCTGCCATGGCGTATAAGGGAGGAGGGTGGGAAAAAAAAGAAGATAGATCAGAATCGACTCGCTCTAATTACCATGTAAGTTTGGCTCACGTTCGTATTCATTTCACAAGCCTATAAATAGGCAGCATGCATGTACATGAGTGGCACACGAATGGCCAGGAGAAACTCACGCCAACTACACACGGTAAAACCGGATCACAACAGATATCATGAAGACGTGGAGATAGCCTGAAGACGTGGTGTAGACCGTTGCTAACAATCTCCACCCAATCCAAAGCCACGATGAGCTCTGTCGTGCCTCACTAAAGCTCTCTGGACCCTCCTCTCCCTCCTTCCCTCACCTCAGCGCACTGCCGCTGTCATCACAAATCGCCACTGCCGCCTACAACCCCTCCTCTCCCTCCTTCCCTCACCTCAGTGCATCACCACTGTCGTCCCAAATCATCATCATGTCGTCGTTAACCACCCAAACAGGTTCACCTCGTCGCGCTAGTCCTGTTGGTACTCTTCCCAATCCGAGACCCGCCGTCACTCGACGCCCGCGAGCCGGTCAAAGGCTTGTCAAACCCACTGACCCCCCCCCCCCCCCCTCATTTGATTTTGACCCGATCAAGTGGACCGCCGGACCCATGTGCATGTGTAGGGTTAGGTGGTGCCGTGTAAAAAAATATATTAAAGTTATACAAAAATAATAAAATATTAAAAGTTTATTGGGCAAGAAAATACTATTGTAGAGCATGAACCTGAAGGGAACAAGTATAAGAAGGGATTTTGGGTTGGAAAGAGAACAAAACGAAGGAAAATGATTGGAGATGGTCTAAGATAAGGAAGATGCTAAAATACATATCCATATTTTTAATTTTTTTTCAAGCGACAACTAGGCTCATAGCCGGTTTCAACCTCCCGACGGCTGCTTTCACGTTCGCGCCCCTTACCCCTCAATCAAGTTCGCGTGCTCGCCTCCACTTCCTGCCCCTCTCCACCTATCTCCAATGATGCTCCCACCGTCATGCTAACCCAACATCATTATCTCTTTCCTTGGCACTAGTCCACCGACCATCCTCCACCGACAATGTCCTCATCGCTCCACCTCGCGCCCTCGTTGCTCCGGTGGGCCAGATACGAAGTGGACAACAGGGAAAAAAGGAAGTGGCTGCGTTAGTACCTAACCATATCGTTGCGTCAGTTAACTATACGATACTTTGGGGCTGTTTGGTTTTTGGTCCCAACGTACCAAGCCAAATTTTGATCAGAGGTAAAATCAGGGTAGTGTCAAATTTTAATCATCAAAATAATATTTGGTTTAAGGTCAAGTTAAAATTTGGCCAGCTAAAAATTTTAACAGACGATTTTACCATCCAAGATTTACCTAGACCACTCCCCATCTTCATTCTGCATTTACTTTTGTCACCGTTTACTCACTCAGCAAATTCCGCCACTGCTGAAACCATTTCCATCAGTTTTGCTAAATAACCGCATAACAAAGAGAAAAAAAATCTAACAGTACATACTCTAAATCCTTTGACTCCTATTTATCTAACACTTCACTATAAAAAAAATAAAACTGAGCAAAACATAACTTTATACTTCACAGCGCTGCTGTCACTCGCGCGTAAATACGCGCGCAAGACACTAGTGGATGTTACACGGGGACGGGCGGAGACGCCGGGTGGCCAAGTCGCCGTCTGCCACCGCCCAGGCGACAGCCGTGGGCTCCTGTCCAGTCCCATGCCCCTCCTAGAACGGTGTGGGTCTCGCCATCCTGGTATTCCATTTACCGACCATCCTTCTCCCTTGCTCCGTCATCCACGCCGTCTCACCCACAGCGAGAAGCGGGAATTTCCACAGCCCTGCTCGGTACTCCTGCATCCGCCCTGTGATTTGTATTTCAGCAACATATATGTGTAAGTTTCATACAAAAAAGATTTGTATTCCGCAACAGTATAACATCGATCACTGTGTTTCTATATCTCATTTTGAAGGTCAGAACTCGTAGTAACATATTCTAACGTGGCACTGTGGCCACGCGATTTCATGGCAAAAACAGTCCATCATACACTGCCCTTGCATCTAGATTATCATCGCTAATCAGCGATAACCAACGGATTTAGAATAAATCAACTAATAATGCACCAGAACACTATACTTAGGTTTAGCACCATATGTTGCTGCTGCTTCTTCTGACTGCTGTATATGCTCAACCGAAAAGGGTCCTGAGGACGGTGTCTCCCAGCCCGGGAACCGACGACAGGAAGTGCCCGGTGCCGGGGAGCTCATGGTAGTTGACCCAGCTGAGCTGGCTGGCGAGGTATTTCTGCAACACCACCGGCACCAGCCCGTCCTCGTCGCCCTGCCACAGATGGACGGGGCACGGCGGCTTCGGGAGGCTCATCGGGTCGAACTCCCACTTCCCGAACATGACCATCATGTCGCGGTAGTACGACTCGTGGATGCCCTGCTGCGTCGCCAGCTCCCTCTTCTGCACAACGCAAGAACCGCGACAGTTTTGTTAGGTGCTGCAGAATTAGCGATGGCGTTTACTGCACTTGAAGAGCAGATGACTCGCGCGGAGTAGGTGATCACCTTCTGGAGCGTGCCGTCGGCCGTGAGGGTGCGGCGAAGCTCGGCGTCACGCTTGTTGGGCAGGTGGGTGGTGTTGGCGACGACGGTGGAGGTGGGGAGCCAGCTCTGCTCCATCCACCAGTGGAGGATGCCAGGCGCGTGGTGCGACACGCGCAGCGCCCACTGGTCGCCCACCTCCTGCTTGGCGTACACCTCAGCGACCAGATCGGCTGGGAACCCCGGCCACCAGTAGTTCACCACCGGCGCCATCATCGCCGCGCCAGCAATCCTGCACAACGTGCACTCCCATTTATCAAACACTCTCCACACGATTGTGATCATCGCAGCATTGTAACTGGCGCCGCGTTGCTTACCTTTCGGGGATGTACTTGAGGGCGCCCCAGACGGCATGGCAGCCAAGGGAGATGCCGATTACATAGAACTTGGGGCCTAGTCCCAGTGCGTCCGCGAGCTCCTCCACGTCGAGCGCGGCGCTCTTCACGGAGCGGTTGGGGTTCGGGTCGCTCTCGCCATACCCGGCGCGATCAAAGCCCACCATGTACACGCCCAGCTCTTCGGCCACTTCCTGGAAATCACAGTACATTCACACGCTGGTTAGTTTATCCATTTCTTATTAAAAAAAAAGGGAACCGAATGCGTTCCAAAGACGAAAAATATCAATGCAGAGTGGATGCTGAATGGGGTCTGGAGAATTGCACGCCACGATTCAAATTTACTCACTGATTCGAGCTGTAACTAGGACTTTGTTGAAAAAGGATACTCCATCTTATTGACATATCAAGAGAAAAGTCTTTAGTTTAAAATTGTATAACTTTTTTTGAAGCGAAAAAATTGTACACCTTTGAAAGTCAAGAAGAAAATTCACCGTTTTCCTTTTGACATGCAATTCAGTTCCACCGACAGAAGGGGGGTGCCACAAAAATAATCAACACATGCTGATGAACACTGCTTTTTTTTTTGGAGACGAATGGACACTGCTTCTTGAAGCACAAAGATGACGAGCTTAGAGACGCAAGTTGCTATGCAAGTTGTTTTCATATTCAAGGCTGGCGATTTTATTCAGCCTGACATTTTTAGTGGCCGTGCGGTATGTCTGTTTTCAAAGGCAAAGTTCAGCAATTGAGAGAAGCGAACAGATTGCATCCATGATCCATCTGACCAAAAGCTGAAGAGGTAAATTACTCTAGAATTCGGTAACGTAACCAGCCCAGCATGCGATAATGCGATTCCTTGATCAGAAAATTTTCATAGTCATGGAATGCAGCTAATTTCCCCCACGAGCCGGCGAAAAAAAGCATAACAAGATTCAGAAACGGAAAAGCTACACACTTTCCGATGGAGGTTGTAAATTCCACATTCCATGCGCCGAAATATCGATTCAATTGCACGCTCACCATCCTCGTAAGCAAGGGCCAAACTGAACTAAGGGACTGCATCAAAGGAGAATAAAAAATGGAAACTGAAACGCCTAGATGCGCAAAACTAACCGGCGCGGCGCGGAGGGAGTCGAGGCGGGAGCCGGTGAACCCGTGGGACAAGATGACCTTGTACCTCGCGTCCTCCTTCCGCACCCCCGACTCCGCGTACGCCAGGTGGCGCCCGTCCCTCAGCCGCACCCTCGGCGCCGTCACCGGCGGGCCCCCCGGCGTGCCGCACACACGCTGCGGCGGCGGCGGCACGGCGCGGTAGATCCACCTGCCCAGCGCGCCCACGAGCGGGCCCATGGGCGGCCCCGCTGCGCCCCTCTTCCCGCCGCAGCTGAGCACGGGTGCCTTGCCCAGAAGCTCCATTGCCACGAGCCGAGCTTCCGAGTCTCCAACTCCAAGAGAGGGCGTGGGCGTCTTCTTTCTCGCTGGCAGTAGCTGTTATTACTGCTACTAATTAACTTGGAAACGTGACGTCTGATCCGGCCTCGGAGCTGCTGCCATTTTCTCCGGTGAGTTTGACATCTCATCTAGAACACGTGACGAGAAGGGCAGGGAGAGATCAGTGCCTGCTACCCTGGTAGGAGGCCAGCAGGTACGCCGCACGCGTCTACTTCAGAGCTCACCAGACTGTGCAAGTCAAATGTGGACGACGTGTTCATGTCATCCAAGGTGCTGTTTAGTAGCGTCGGTAGTGTCCGCAACACAGTAGCGGCTTCTAAAACATCATCTCCAACGGTTTTTGTCACAGTACACGCTCCTTTCGTGATAGAAAAGGAAAGAAACCGTAAAGGAAATGAAACCGGTGCTCTAATAGCTTCCCGTCAAGGGCTTATAGAGGATGGGAGAGGAGAAGGTTTCCAAGGACACGAGACTCTCTAAAATATCCCTTCGTAGATACGACGAGGACCGTGAGCTCACGCGCTTAGGCAGAAGAGATGGAACTAAGCGGCCGCCATGATCGCACTGAACAGAGCACATGAGAGCGAAGCGCAGCACCATCAAGTCACCTCCTCACCATACTCTCTAAGGTTAACTCCAGCAGTGACTTCAAATGCGTAGAATCCAGTGCTACAGTACTGTAAGCACTGAAAATCATCTCTAACAGAGTCTGTATCTAATGCTACTGTAACAGCAACAATACTGTAACAACACTGTTTATAGAGGCTGACAGTGGGTCCGGAGGGAGGAAAATAGCAGTAATGTTCACAGAGGTTGACAGTGAGTCCGGAGGGAGGAAAACACCGTCCGATTACTGTAGCAATACTGTAGCAGTACTGTTCAAGAATGTAGGAAATAGTGTAACCGCTGAAGATGAAAAAATAAGAGATGCTATAATAGTGATAGGGGATGCTGTAATAGTATTTTTGAGAATAAAAATTTAAAGTAGCTGCTGGAGATGGCCTAACCATCAGTTGCTTAGGATCACAACGAGCCACGCAGGACCTCATCCTCAACTCCTCCCTTGAGCCGAGCCGACCCATAACCATCGCGTCAACCGCAGCTCTAGCGCCTCAATATCGACCCATCGCCATGGGCTATCTCCACCAAATCCAAAGCCACAGTGAGCTCTGTCGTGCCTCACTAAAGCTCTCTAGACCATCCTATCCCTCCTTCCCTTACCTCAGCGCACTACCGCCGTCATCACAAATCACCGCCGCTGCCTATGACCCCTCCCCTCCCTCCTTCCCTCACCTCAGTGCACCGCCACCGTCATCTCAAATCGTCGTCATGTCATCGTCGACCACCCAAACAGGTTCACCTCGTCGCGCTAGTCCTGTTGGTACCCTTCCCTAGCTGTGACCCACTGTCGCTCGACGTCGACGAGCCGGTCAAAGGCTGATCAAACCCGCTGACCCCCCCCCCCCCCATTTGATTTTGACCCGATCAAGTGGACCTCTGGACCCATCTGCATGTGTAGGGTTAGGTGGTGCTGTGTAAAAAAATATTTAAAGTTATAAAAAATAATAAAATATTAAAAGTCTGTTGGGCAAAAAATGCTATTGTAGAGCATAAGCCTGAAGGAAACAAGTATGAGAAGGGAATTTGGACTCAGAAGAGAATAAAATGAAGAAAAATGGTTGAAGGTGGTATAAGATAAGGACAATGCTAAAATACATATCCATATTAAAAAAAAATCAAGCGACAACTAGGCTCATAGCCAGTTTCAACCTCCCGATGGCTCCTTTCATGCTCGCACCCCTTACTCCTCAGTCAAGTTCGCGTGCTCGCCTCTGCCTCCTGCCCCTATCCACCTATCTCCAACGACACTTCCACCGCCATGCTAACCCAACATCATTGTCTCTTGCCTTGGTACTAGCCCACTGACCATCCTCCACCGACGGTGCTCTCATCGCTCCACCTTGCGCCCTTGTCGCTCCGTTGGGCCAGATATGAAGTGGACAATAGGAAAAAAAAGAGGAAGTGGCTATGTCAGTACCTAACCCTATGATTACGTCAGTTAACTATACGATACTTTGGGCTGTTTGGTTTTTGGTCCTAACATAACAAGCCAAAATTTAGTCATACGTCAAATCAGGGTAGTACTAAATTTTGATCATCAAAATAATGTTTGGTTTAAGGCTAAATCAAAATTTGATCTGCTAAAAATTTTAACAAACGATTTATCCAAGATTTGTCTAGAACACTATAGAAAAAATTTTACCGATCAAATTTTTTCGATGCATAACTAAATTTGGCCTTCAAACAAATAGATATCAAATTTCCAGAGCACAGCTAAAATTTAGCTAGGCTCCTTTTAGCCTCAAACCAAACAGCCCCTTTAGGCCATTTGCCCATTACTCCGGATAGCAACAACGAGAACAGGAACGGTGAAATCGACTTTGGGTGAAGAAGTTGCATCGATGATTACAAGCAGTTAGGTAGCAGTCGGTCGATCAGTTCAGTTCGACGGATGCGTGCGCGCATCTTCACGTGGCGCCTTCCTTTCTGGAATCTGTCAAAGGCTGTGAAAGCGAAAGCTGAAAGAAAGGTTCGATCCCTGCAAGCTGTCTTCCAAAGTAAGGGGCACCTGTGACCTGCCAACCATCAACGGCTTTGAGAAGCCTTGACAGATTAGGTTCATACATGCTAGGAAGTAGGAAGCGACGCATATTTGGTCATTTGGCAGCTCAGAGAAAACGCTGCTTCACCTAACAAAACAAAACAAAACAATTCCAAGTCTTTCGAAGGCACCAGCTCATGCCTCACTTCTCCTCCTTTCGGCTTTCGACACCGACAGTCGCCCGAAAATTCTCAGCTAAGCTAACCACCACACCGAGAATAATCATGGTTCTTTGCAAAATTTTCGCTTAAACTGCACGCAAGAACAAGCGTTCCGTTCGTTGGTATTATTGGCACCAATTCGATATAATCTACCTGACGTGATCAGAAATGATGGCAGGAAATGGGCATGCACGCAGCAAGATGCGACGGCGTAGATACGTACCTGCGAGGCGCGGACGCTGTCTTCGCGTGAGCCGGTGAAGCCGTGCGAGAAGACAACCTTGAAGCGCGCCTTGTCCCTGGGCACGCCGCTCTCGCAGTAGGCCAGGTGCCGGCCGTCGCGCAGCCTGAGCCTGGGCGCGGTCACGGGCGGGCCGCCCTCCGTGCCGCACACCCTCGGCGCGGGCGGCTGCGGCTGCACGGTGCGGGATAGCCATCCCGCGAGCGAGCCCAGCATCGCCGCGGCCGGCGCGGGCGTCACCACGCCGCCCTTGGCGGCCCCCTCCTCGTCCCACACCTGCGGCATCGACGTCACCCACATGGCCACGCACGTCTCGCCGGCCTCTAACTGGTGGTGCTCTCTTCCCTTCCCTTCCCTTCCCTTCTCTTCTCTTCTCTTCTCTTCTGTCGGCGGCCGGGTGGTGAGTGGGGAAGAAACCGAAGCGGTGGTTGATGCCGGCCGCTGGTCTCTTGAGCCGTGAGCCTCAACGTGTCGCTGTTTATATAGGCCGGGCCGGGTCAGGTCTGGTCGCGTTCGGAGGTTGGTGAGTGCGTGAGTGGGGTCACCTACTCCCGGTGGTGCGGACACGGGCAGGCACGAACGCTCTGACTCCACCCGGGGCGAGCAGGTGAAGATACTGGGCGGCAAAAGCAAATGGAATCCGACGTTGCTGTGCCTGCGCGTGAGCACAATCCAAGAACTTCTTGGTCCGGCCGCGCCGAGCGAGCGCGCGGGTGGGTGGTTGGGTACGTGGTGGGCTACGGATGCCGTGGATCACACGGAGCGGGAGGACAAGGAATCATGCATCCAGGGCGGCACAAAAATGTTAGGTCCATGCGTGCGTGTGGTGATGATGATGAAGACATGTGGATTTCTTCCTTGTTGGATCGATGAGGATGAGCAGCGACTGCCTTTGCTCGTCAGGAGTCATGGATAGATCGCACTAGCACGCGCGATGCGTGGATCAATGGCGTTAACATCGTGGTGTCTCGGCGAACATGCATGGAGCACAATGGCAAAGCCGCAGGGTGCGGCCTCTAATGAAGGTCCAGATAAAAAGGACCCTGTGTTAAAAAAAACATCGTGGTGTCTCTAGCTGCTGGATGTCGATCTCGGAATACAAAATGTGGCTGCCTGGCTGCCTGCAGGGTATGGTGGAGGATGCATGATGCGCTCTCGTCCAATGGATTGCCGTGGAAAATGATTCATACTTCTGTCCTGCTAGACTACTAGTAGTATATAGTATATACGATCCACGCGAAAGCCGGGATACATCACGCCCTGCTCGTGCTTATTTTACAGTAACTTAAATTGTCCAATCATTAGTCTCTGAACCAGCTATAGATCTGGGCCTGGAACAGATGCATGGCCATCACATGCAGTCACTCATATACGGAAACCATAATTCACAAGTAGGTCCGGATGCGGCTTCAATTATATATTCCTGCACAGCACATACACAGTCGTGATCATTTATGGTATTTTTCGTTCCTTTTTCTTGGAAAAAGCATTTCTTTTGAAAAACCCTAGTCGGTACATGCCATCTTCAAGTTACGCAAAAAGTCTGGTTTTTCGAGTCATGCTTTGGTTGCTTGTCATAGCTTTAGTGCATCACACTCTTATCCTAACCAGTAGCCACTATGGAAGTTAAGTATGTATGACAAGAGTGCGATCGATATTCAGTCATACAAATCCTAGATCCTTGGATGCTTTACAAAGGCTGAAAAAGTTGCTGATTCCATCCACATGCAGACATGGCCTTGCTTACTCGCTACTTTTTCCCCTTCGCTTTCAGGAATCAATGGATGATGGATGAAGAACTTGCAGCGTGTGTGCGACATCCTGGTGTCATTGCTGACGCTACGAATTTTCGGACAGGCCAACAACTGCCGAGCAAGTCCTTGTGGACTTCTGCCTTGTTGACACGGTAAATATAATGCAGAGTGTTTGGCCAATTCAATAAGAATAGACCACTTCATCCTCCTCTATACATGAAGAAAAAAAAACCTTAGACATGGCACTGCATGCAAAATTAAAGGCAACAACTGGGCATTGGATATTTTTCTAGGCAGGTATGCAGGTTGTTGCTTTCATATGGCTGAATGAGCCATGGTTTGCTTTATCCTGTGGTTGGACTGGACCCGAAAGAGGAGGCCGGCAAGCAAATAAAAAATTAATCAGTTTTATGGTGAAAGTGAGTTGAGCTGAACTGCTCAAGAGGTTTGCAATACGTTCATATTTGCCGAGTCAAGTAAACAAGGAAGCTATGCATGATACATAGCTGAAGAACTTTTTAGGTTTTGAACTAGAATAACATTTGGTAAAATGACAATGGAGAGAGAGAGAGAGAGAGAGAGAGAGAGAGAGAGAGAGAGAGAGAGAGAGAGAGAGAGAGAGAGAGAGAGAGAGAGAGAGAGAGATTAGTGTCTCTTGCGAACAGTTCAAATGGAAGATATAAATTAGTGGATTCTGCTCACAAAGTGCATGAATATATACAACCTACAGGGTTTTCAAGTCAAACTTTGTAAAATTGCTCGTTTGATCAGCAAATATCATTGAAGAGGTGGACTGGATTGCATATGATATGACCCTAGTTACCTCTTTTCTCGGCTTCTTTGATTTTTGTGGATAGGAAAGCATTTCTATCACATCTCGAGTAGGTGAATGCCCTTTTCATAATTTCGTAGATAAACCAAAGGAGCCAATGGCTAAAAGGCAGCGACAAGCAAATATAAAGGAGCAATTACTTTCTGATATTGCGTGGTTATAAATGAATTCATGGAAATTTCTATGTTCTAATTGAGGACTCAATCCTGTTGCCACATTTATGCCTTCCGCAGAAGTCAGCAGAATACTCCACGCAACATGGAGAAAATTTTTTTCACTTTGGTTATGAACAAACATACGGTGCCAGAATATTAACAGGGGATATAACTAGATCGCTACGGGAGGTCCTGTATATTCTTAATATGCAGTAATCATTATAGAGAAGGGGGTAAAACTAAAAGTCCCATCACCATTTCAGTTTTCTCTCCAAAATACACATCGTCACAAATTTACAGATACAAACTCGGTATATCATTTGAGCTTTGAGCATCAAGCAAATACAAGAAAAACTCTCAGTGACTACTGCTCGGAAGTATCACTATAATTGATTCAAGGAACACCATGGTCCTTGTTAAGCTAGTCAGGTTATACCGTATTATGAAACGATCTTACATGCAAAAAATCACTCACAATTTATTCGCTGAGACCGCAGTGGCCCTGTATGTTGAAAAACGGCCGCCTCTTCCAAATCAAATCTCAGAATAATGCCAACACATATTGGGTATCCTTTGCTCCCAACATAAAGTTACTAAGTGCCAAATTGAGGGTGCTTCTTTACTTCCAGGTGTGCAAAATTTACGAATTACTCTTGAGATTCACCTCTAGATTTAGCCTTGTTCTCAAGATCTCTGATACGGTGACTTAGCGCAGAACTAGCTCCCTCAGAATCCTTGACTGCAATAGGAGAATCAACTCCAGGTATTGACTTGGGTCCTCTGAGAAGGTTAAAGACCTGCATTTGTGCAGGTGTGGTCTGAGATTCCAAGGGAGGAAGATCTAAGCAGTTCCTAACAGCCGGCTTCCGGAGAACTGGAAAAAATGAAACCAAAGTTTATAAATTAGGGAACAGGCCGTGAGATAGACAAGAGGGTGTGAACCCATGTTAGATCTCATCAAGGCTGGCAAGTGACATACCGACACCATATACAAGTGAGAACAAGTTTGATGTGACCCAGTAAAAGAAAATTGCCTGCAAAAGAAATCAAAAGTTAATGGCAGTGCCAATGTGTGATTTGTGATGCTAAAGTTCCGCAAGTAATCACTAATTGAGCATACTTGCTAGGAGAATGCATTCCAAACTTTGGATTAAAAAAGGCCCTCAGCAAATGTATGTATTTATTAGGGGAAATGGGAACACCTGGCACAGAATTTTGCCACTACCCCCAGTCATATTGAGGCTATATAGCAAATTTCCAATAACTAACCCCCGATGCATCATTACATCCTTGCTGGTTTCCACAATCTACTAAATATCTACTGGAGTTAACAGCCTGTTCATATACCTAATATTCCTACTCAGATATCCAACAAAATTTCGATGCCACTGCGACTAAAGCCTCATTTGGTTCAAAAACTTTGACCTTGACTTCTACCATGGCAAAAGTGAAGTCATGCAGCTCTAGCTCCATATGAGGATATGTCCATGTCTGAATCAAGTGGCAAAGAATTACAGCTACTTTTGGGCAAAACAACTGGCTGTAGCTTCCAGAGTAGTAGCAAGTCCTAAATGGCTGTTTCAACTGTAATATACAAAATAGACTTCTCTAACCCAGCTCAAAAGAATCCAAAGAACCCATTCATGCCCAACTCCAGGCCATCGAAGAAGCTTTGTGATAGAATTTAGCCCATACAGGCCCTTAATGCACCTCACAAAGTCATCCTCCAATTATAAGGGGCTACACATTGTAAATTCAGATAAATAATAAACTTAGGCGTCCCTAATTTCAGTCGTGGTAGTTCTGAAATACAGGCAGCCATAATTTTGGTCATGGTTGTATATGTTAGGATATAAAAAGAGTAGAATTTACCAGTTCTAGGACCAATTTGGCAAGTTTCATAAGCTAGTCTGGGGCTGACAAAAAATTGGTCATGTCACTGAGCATTCTTATGGTGAATATCAAAATAACCCGACAAAACCATTTATTTATTCTGACAATATCACATTTAGTCATTAGGTAGGTGCACCTAGCGAGAGAACTTGCCAACATTTCAATATTTTTCAATCCTTATAGATAATTTCTTATAAAATGTTATCAGTATATGAATTCTAGATACTTAAAAACCTGAGTAGTTCGTACCTTTGGAAAGGACATTGTAAATGGAACAAACAGGACACCAAATATTCTAGAGAAGTTCTTCATTGTTTTCGCCATAGGATTTCCCTCCATGCCATCTTGCATATTGAGCTGAAAAACACTAATTTCTTAACAACAAAATAACAGGTAAGACATCTGAGTTGCAGTGGCCCAAATGCATACCTCCACCGTAGCCAAAAAAGTCAGTGATGTTAACACAGGGAGGATGAAAAGATCGTCAGGAGTTGTCAAATCAGTAAACCAATATGCTCCACCTCCTTTCAGAGAAGGGACTTTCTCAACCATGTTTGATATCTACAATTGGAACAGAGAATGCAAGACAAAGGGCTAGATGAGAATATATAAATTGGTGACAATGAAAATCCTGATGAGAACTTTAGATGCGGCAAGGAAGTGGTGTAAACTTACAGCAAAGAAAAAGCTCATGAATATAGGCCCTTGTATGAATAGACCCTTCAATGGTGTAAAAGGAGTAACACCAGTTCTGAGGGAAGGCAGTAAAGAATTAAAACAGTTTAGTAACATCTCAGATACATTTTACACAACCAAAGAAAGGAAGGACTACATTAAAAAAACTAATTGAAGGGGACAGTCAAGTTTGTTCAGACGTGCAGTGGTTTGGGAAGAAAGGGGAGGGAGGCAGGGGGTTGCTTTCAGATTACAGGCATAGACGATAGCAAGAGTGAAAATAACATCCATAAAAGTTCAATAGATCTATGCAGCAATAGCCACTTTAAGGGGCAATGTTAAGTTTGAAGGACTGCTGGACGAGCAAAATGACGAATTTGTAAAATTGCACTGACACACAAAATATCTGTAACCATGAAGAGATGAAACAGGTAACTACCTTGCAATTTTCAGATATAATCCCAAAAAGTTACTATTGGAAGTTGCATACCTAAGGAATAGCTCACCCAATTTCTGTCTCCCCACTTCCATTGATCTTGGATCAGTTGACTGAAAAATATTACAAGTTTAAATCATTACTAGCGTACCAAGTAATTAACATACAAAACACCATACAAACTGCAAGTGCAAGATGAACCGAACGAATTAAAAAAAAAAACTTACATTTCGCATCTCTTCATTGATGGCTTCAATTTCTGGTCTCATTGCCTGAATGATGTAACAGTTGCAAACTTACTCCTCCCGTTCGTAGCATTTTAAAAGAACAAAGCAAAATGAAGGAATAACAGAAGGCCAGAAGGGATATCTTATGTGGCTTATTTTTTAAAAACCCTGACTTTCTTTTAAAAACTCAAGGAGATTATGTTTTGTTAATCAATGGTATCACGCATCAGGGATTTATAGAATTTCGAGTTTCGAGGGCAACTGAATTATTTCCTACAACTTCGTTTAGGTCTCTTCAGAAATTCATTGCACGCTTACTATTATGCCTTCAACTACAATACAAGTCTACAACCACAACTTGGTAATGACAATCAGAGCAAAAGTGCTTGGACGTGTTCAAAAAAAGGCAAGAATTAAATCCCCTTTGCTTAAGTACATCAGACGTTTGGATTGGCTCTCTACTCCTTGAAAAAAAAAGGTTACACTGCACATTGTTGAATCCGTGTTGCTAGAGATTTCACGTGATGGCAAATGTATTTCTAATCTGAACCAAACGCAGTATCCAGAGTTTTTTGTCCTTAAATAATCATTCCATTTTGGCTATTTTACGCTAGAGACTGCAGAATGCTAGAGCAATTTGAGCCACTGCATTGCATATGAATACACAAAGGCAATTTAGGAAACAACCCAGCACTAATAAAAAAGGTAACCCTCAAATTCACCTGTTCCCATTCAGTATTGCATTACCTCCATGAGCATACTGAAAATTCAAAACATCCGAAAACATATGCGCTTCATACCCACTTATGTGATAACTGCATCCAAACTACATCCTAAGACCATGCATCCATATAGCCAGAAATGTGTCCTAAGTTTCTAGCATTAGTACCACTAGAAATTGCACAGAAATGGTATAATCCTTCGCTTCACCACACTCAAGGTTCGAAGTTGATAAAGTTAAGAAGTTTGTGCGCCTAATAAAATAATTTAACTGCTAACAAACATGTCCAAAATAGAGCATTGACTAGGAGCAGAGAGACTAAAATGCGTGCATTACATTTAACTTCACCGTGGCCTTCATCTGGTTCACAAGCAGCGGGACGGTCAGTAACCGGATCATTACCGTCGTCAGTGCAATACAAGCCCACCTACATATCACACGTGCATGAAAATGCAACTTCATTACAGGTTACACCAATAAAACCGAAAATAAAACCTTGAGCAACGAGGAGGCATACCAGTTGAGCCCAGTGAAGGACTGCACGGCGTCCAGGAGGTACTGCAGTGCGGCGACCGGAGGAAACGATTCGGCCGCGGCGGCGGCCACCTCCCCCGCGTACGGCACCGGCAGCACAGGGACCGAAGAGGCGGCGGCGGCCACTTCCTCCGAGAGCAGCTCCGGCGCAGAGACAGAGGAGGCGGCGTCGGAGAGGACTTCCGCCGCGGCATCGATGTCGGGTGTGGAGGCGGGCGAGGAGGTCGAGAAGCTGCGGTGGGCCGCGAGGTGGAGTGCGAAGGGGAGTGGTAGGCTTAGGGTTCGTGACCTCGACGGCCGGGTAAGCGCTGACGGAAACGGCGCGGATTGGGTTTGGGGTGAGGAGGAGGAAGGGTTTTCGGAGTAGTCATGGTGGGGCGGGAGGAGGTGGGAGATGGAGGGGTGGAGGCGGCGGGAGAGGTGGTAGGAGAGGCTGGTGGCGAGGCTCCTTCGCGCGGAGAAAGCCATGGCGGCGGCGGGGAGATCGCGCGATGGTCCGGACTCCGGAGGGAGAAAAGGAAGCAGAAAATTGGATGGGCCTAGAAAATTGGAAGCCCATCTGGATCAAAATTCACAAATCTATTCCGTCCCCTCCATTAATTTGAAACCAAACCAAACCGCGAACGAGGCTGGCTAATCACATCGCCACACAGCAATTTTTTTATTTTTTATATACTTTATTTTTTCAATGTTTATAAAATTACACAACTATTTTATCAAATTACAACAATAAATTACTGTCACATATTCATGTGACGAGATCAAAACATCACGAGATCATCTAGAGACACCTTATCAGTCCCACCAATATTAAAAAATACAAAAATTATGGCTAAGCCACGCCTCGCCCGTAGCCTGAACTGGCGAGAAGGGACGTGCCTATGTTTGTATTTCTTTTTTATTTAACTCTCCATTTTATTTAAGAGTACACGAATGATAAAATTTTTTAAATATTTTTATAAGCAAACTAGAGCTCACAAGTAACCCGGTTTAATTGGTTTGATCCAAAAAGACTAGTCCAATATTTAATTAAAATTCTCTAAAGAAACATAGTTTTATAATTTCTAGTAATTTTTAATGTCTCAAATAAATTTTCAAAAATTAGGAAAAATTCACTAATATTTTTTTCATGTGTTGTACTAATTTATAAAAATGTTTCCAACATTACATTATTTGATAAAAAAGTAAGTTCCTGTAACAATCTATTTATATGTATTTTTATCATTTCATACGATATTCTTTTAATGAACTTATCCTGGATTATTTGATCATCACTACCTTGATCTCTCAGTAAAAAAAAAAAGAACAGGGCATGTGCCTCAATTGATATAATAATGGCTCGCAAAAGTTTTAAGTTGTTGGTTAAACTTTGGCTATGATTCAAACATAGCTTTTGTAGGTAGTGAGATTAATCTGCACAATAGCAAGAAGCTTACCTATTATTCATGTAATTATATTTGTAGATTATCATGTGCTATATATCTATCTCAATTATTTTAGTCCAACTATAAGTTAGACATTGAATCCAAACCATTTAAATTGTTTTATTGTTATTTTGTTTAGCTTTGTCATTTTAGTTATTTATGTAAATTTTATGTATAAGTTACTCTTATTCTACATTGCAAACTTGTGATTTATAAAGCCATATCAGTTATCTTTTATGATTATACTTTCTAAATGTATGTATATTAAGTATCTAACTCAATTGTCTATCGGTTTATATCATATTGCATTGATGATCTTTTAGTGAACTTACCCCTTGATTGTGAAGCATTTGGATGAATTTGCGCATGTTTGAATTCAAATTAAATCAAAAAGATAATATCTCATGAAATAATAAATATATAAATAAATAAAACATTACAAAGGAACTCACTTTTTCACCAAATAACATAGGGTTGAAAATATTTTTTTAAATTAGTACATCACATGAGAAGAACGTTAGTAAATTTTTTTTCTGATTTTTGGAAATTTATTTGAGGCATTAAAAATTGATAGAAATTATAAAAGTATGTTTCTTTGGAGAATTTTAATTAAATATTAGCTTATGTTTTTTTGGATCAAACCAATTAAAATAGGTTGCTTGTGAGCTCTAGTTTGCTTATAAAAATATTTAAAAAATTTAGATCACTCATATACTCTCAAATAAAATTGAGAATTAAATAAAAAAGAAATACGGACATACAAACAAACGAAGCCAACAGGCACGTCCTCGCTCGCCGGTTCAGGTATCCGTTGAATGAGTGAGATGTGGCCGGATAGCAATTTTCGTAATTTTTAATTTTTTGATCGGTGGGCTCACAAGGTCTCACCTGATCAAACCTTAATCTTGTGATGAACTGAAGATAATAGACTATTTTTTAATTTGTTAAAATAGCCGTGTAACTTTACAAATATTAAAAATAAAAATATATAAAAAATAAAAAATCCCCATCCGGCCATCCATCTACTGTCTGTCCCTCATCTCTCCATTCCCTAGCTCTTCTTTCTCACCGCTGAAACTCTGAGGCTTGTCGTAATATTACAAGACAGCTGAAAGATCTTCGACTGATTGGCTCCTGTACTGAGAGCACTGAGGCCTCCCTCTACAGTCCATGCAACACTGCGTGCTGCTTTATACATCTCTTGTACTAAGAAAGTCCTTCGCTTTCTTACACAGTTATACTGCTGCATAGTAGCTAGGTTTCTGATCAGAAAGTCATATGCTCTTTGTACAGAAGCTTATGATTTTTTTTATAAGACACACATCATACTCACGCCTAAATGTAGTTCACACATGTTTCATATAAAACTCACTAAACATAGGCATGTGTGCATACAACTGCGTGTTGGAGGGGCTGACAACTGCATCGTTGGTGGTGTCACCGGTGGCTGCGATGTGCCTGTGGCACTACCATGTTTTCGCTCCTTTGATCTAGTTGGGTGCAGGAGCACCAGGTGAAATCCCTGTTTAGTTTCCTACCAATGCCGGTGCCGACGATGTTCCCTCCTTGGAGGTGGCATCGTGAAGTTTCCTGCTTACTCCAGGAGGTTTTTTAGGTAAAACCCCAATTCTGATTTTCCGAATTGGTGACGATAATGTCTTTGGCATTGTGGCCTGCTTGGAGACGTCACCTAGGATTTCCTTGCGGCTTGGTCTGACTTTGGTCTGTTACATGGCGTTTTTGACCAAGATAGCTAGGTTATCGAAGTTTGGGTCATTTCTGCAGTGCTCTGGGTCTAGTTTAGCTGGGTAGTTTACCCGTTGTATTTAAGATTTTGTGCTCGATTGTCCCTTAATTAATCAAGCAAGTTAGCTCGGGCTTTTCCTCTTATCAATATAATAGACAGCTCTCCTACCAGTTCATTTAAAAAAAACACACAAACAGCAAAGTATCACACCCGGCATCTTTGGAAAATTACCCCGATCCCTAAGAAGCGACATGTTGTGTAAGAATTCTTAGATATTTGAAGATATACCCCTCTATTAACAGTAGTTGTCAATCCCTATTACATTCTACCTGTATGTTCAGGTAGAGTAAAATAACAAATTACTGTGATTCCGACAAAGCATTCCCGATATCTCAAACGTATGACCGTCCAAAAGATCTCAAATGTATAAATGATGCTCACCTAAACATTTTGAAAGGATAGAAAAGATAAGGAAGAATCGTGATAGTTTTCTTACCACAAGAAGTTCGTAAATAAAGTTCTACAGCAGTCTACAGCCATCCAATCGCTGGATCCGTCTTCTTTTTGGCTTCTTATGAACAACCTAAGCACAATATACAAGTGAACGTTAGATGATTAATCATTGATAAGACTTCATGTATCCAGCAACAACAGCTTTTGCCCAGGTGGTCTGGGTTGGTCCCTTTCTCAAAAATAAAAACAGTAATCTACTAAGATTTGCCAGGATTTCCCGATATTTGGGCAGTTAGTGGCAGTGCCCAGTTAGCTGGGGATCAAAATAATATGGCATTGAGATGGATATACTAAATAAATATGAGTAATATTTGGTAGGAAAATAGTAGACGTGAGTGGATTCAATACAGTAAAAAGAACCACAACTACGCATACACAATAGGAATACATTAGATCGATCCACTACAATGTCATTGCTTTCTTAATTGCTTGCCAAAGACACCATTTTCTCACATCTTTCCAGTATTACAGTTTTATGCTAACACACAACCCATCCAATTTTGGGATCAAATCAACAACTGGGGAACTAACAAATAAATTCTGAATATATAACTTTTTTGCTGGTATAAATTATTTCGGTTGGGACTGAAAAACTGGAAACTTGCAGTAAGTCAAACTCAAATTTTAGGTTTGCCAACTCCATGAAAACAGTAAACACAGTATGCACAACTCGACAAGTTCAGTAAACACATGGTAGTTCAAAACATGTGAGCAACACCAACAAAGTGAAGAAAGGTTGCTTAACCTTTTCCGGATCAAAAACCAGAAGGCAAAAGGCATCTACTGGGTCAGCTGATGGATCGAGATGAACATCCTCAACGTGCTCATCATCTACAGCAGGAAGGCTGTGGTCCTAAGTACTGCAATCTCGACTTCACTGAGCTCGCGAACCAAGCTTTCTCTCTGTGCTGTGAAAGAAGTGACAACCATCATTTACCATCGATTGAACACAGGACTGTACATTATATAAGCAATAGAACACGGCAAGAGATAGTGCTATCCGAAGCAGCATATACAAAAGCTTTGACAGGTAGTTGAGGTGTGACAAGAACATATGATTGAGTCTGATGGCATGAACAAACGCATGTGAACTTGAAGTGAAGCTACACTAAACTGAACTACTAGAACAACTGGCTGGTGTGCACGTAACGAGGCTAGCGCACTACAGTATTATTTCAATTTCTAACATATCCCACAATGTAGCATAATACTACACAATGCAGCACTGGTCGGCTCTAACCTGGAGCTTTGTAGGGTCTACACTGGAACCATCAATCACATCTATGCCACCACTGATACGGAATTGCTCCCAGCCGTCTGTGAAGTACCAACAAATCTGCAGGATGACAGAAGATCAGGCCCTTCTAAATATGCATTTGTCATCTGTAATGCCTAAGCTGTGTCCATATATCTTGATTATGGATAATAAAGTAATGTAAGTGTGACAATTCTTAAAAAGCGCACCTCACCGAAGGGGCAACTCTTGATCTCACCGATCTGTTCAATCAAAATTTACACATCGAAGCGTGCAAGGGAATCAATGAACAGCAAAAAAAACCCCGCTAAATCAACACAGGAGTTAGCAACAAGCTTAGCAACACACCTTGTTGCTTCGGGCATCCGTATTAATCTGAATCTTATCGCAGTGTTCCTGGAAACCCTTAAGAACAAATTGAAATTCTAGATCAAACCTGGTAACAAAAAAAAAATGAAGCGTGGAGGGCGCAGAACAACGCGATCCCATCCCAGATACCTAGACACGACGGTCCTATTCGCCGGCCTGCCGCCGACCCCACCGTGGCCTGAAACGAATCGATCGTTGAGAAATTTTTGTTTTCCCCAAATCGGAGGAGGGTGTAAACGGCGATCGAAGCGTACGAGTTGGAAGTAGGTCGAGTGCCTGAGGTGGGCGTTGGCCTCCAACGCTCGCTGGAGCAGCGCTCTCCAGGGGCTCGAAAGCGCCGATGCGGCGGCGGCGCCACCGCCGGCCACCTGCTTGTCGCCGCTTCCGCTCCTCTCGTTGCCGCGGGTTTCACCGAGACAATTTTCAACAGATACTCTAAAATTTCATCTCTATAATATTATTATAGCATCTTCAAACATTATTACAACATCATATATTTTTTCATCTCCAACAGCTACCCTATTTTACACCTTTTATTACTCTCTCTCTTCCCTCAGACCCACGTGTATACTCTCTGAACAGTATTACAGCCTCCCGTATTCATCTGCAAAAATACCCACTGGGAGCCTCTGTCCGTATCACTGTTGGCCCAATACAGACTCTGTTGGAGTGGGTTGCGGGAGGCAGCGATGTGCAAAATACAGCAGGATTCGTCAACACAGTGATGCGGGAGAGAAAAGCCGGCTCCGTTGGAGTTGGCCTAAAGCAGGGATGTTGTGGGAGGAGCGAATTGATTATTTTCATCCCCAACCGATTTCGCTTATTTACGATTTCTAATATTATCTTTGCTTATTTGACATTCAGAGCAAGGGTTGTTTGATTATCTTGCCATTATTTCATTATTGTTAGGGTTAATTTTTAATAATAATTCTAGGGTGTACCAAACGACGGGTGTGTGATCTACGTTTTGTGTGCGTACGCGGAAATGTGTGTATACTATTTAAGAACACGAGAGATTATTCAAGTTCAGATCTGCTATAGCGTAATAACCTTACATAGTGTATTTTCCTCTCATTGAGTATGTTTTCATGTTATAAAGATCTCTCCTCCTTCAAGTCGGACTCCCCTCCCTTTATATTATAGAGGAATATGAGTCTTACATATGGGTATAAAAAAAAAGATCCATGCCTCCCTAGATGGTCAACATAGACTACCACTATAGGGTACGCATGTGTTGTGCTTATACTGAAGCACCGCGGTGCACGTCTCATCCGTCGGCCGCATCCCCGCTTATCGCTCCTAGGTCGCCCGACCTGCCATGTCCTATCACTAGTTTCCCATTCTGCCTGCCACGCTCGTTGTTGCGTCTACAAGCTCATCCTACAGCAATTAATGTTATGAGATGGGACACGGAAGCTCCGCGTTGGCCTTAGTCGCCTTAACCAGAGTAGAGCGTTTGGGGAAGAAAAACGATATGAGTAGCGGTATTAAATGAAAGTTGACCGGTTGGACGAGTACCTATCCCATGACAAGTAGAGGTTGATTGTGGGAATTCCAGCATAGGTCAAGGTCGTGGTCGCGCGGTGGGTCCAGATTAGAGAAAGAAAATTGGTCATGCAAAAACTAGCAGTTGTGGGCCATCCTAGCGAGGGGCCCATATTCTTTACATCAACAGTAGCCGCTTAGGGGTATCTTTACATCGACAGTTCCTGCCTTTGAACCATCCGGTTCGACCCGCTTAGGGGTATCTTTGGATCTTAGGAGTATTTTCTCGAGGTCATCTAGAATCGGCCCCCGGACCTTATCCGAGTGGTCGCTTTGTAACAAAAAGTGATTGTCTTTATGTGGATTTTTCCTATGCTTGGGTGGCGAGTAGCCTCGGAGTACTCATTGTGCCTAGGGAGGATCGCGTCGACTGCTGGTTAGCTAGGTTCCTGACACTCAGGTTGAGATGAGTTTCTATTTGGTTGACCAAATATGAAGCCGTATGAACGGATACAAGAGTTGATAATGTGATTTTGCGACACTGATAAGTGTGCCTGCCTGCATGAGCGGATGCAGGAGCCTCCATGAGTAGATACAGGAGCTTGCATCCGTCGAGCCAGACTGCGGATGTACTTTTGCATCCACCGAACTAGAATAGTACATGTGAGCAACCAAACACGCTTTTTTCTGAGATTATATACATCCTCGTGTTAAGTTGCTCTTATGCCGGCAACCAATAAGACCCTAATAGAACAAATTTATTCGATTCCTACGGGACCCACATATTAGTGACACGGGAGAAATGTTGAGCCGCAGGTCAGGGGCTAATTGGTTTCCTGCATAGAAGGAACCTGGTCTGTTGAATACGTATAATCTTAAAGAGAAACGTGTTTGGTTGCTTACATGTATTGTTCTAGTTTGACACGATAGATACAAATGTATAACCATAACAGACCTCTGATCAGTGTCATAAAATAACCTTCATATAAGAAACCAATCACACTCTCAACTCTTGTATATGCTCATATAATTTTAGATTCAGTTAACCAAATAGAAAATCATCTTAACCTGTTCAGACAGATACAATTGACGAAATATTTTTTTTCAACAAATATAACCTCATCCATTCTATTTCCCTCAGCCTAACATATATAATCCATATAGGCAAAATCCACACGAGCAACCAATCACTACTCAGTGACCACCAACAGGTAACTATAGTAGCTTTACTCTCCTGATTAAGCAATGTAACATCATTTTTTTAGCGGCAATTTAACCTCATTAGGATTGTAGTCCCATTTCAAATGCAAAATATTCATTGTTACTTAGAAAACAATCTAATTCATGCAGAAAGCTATTAACAGAGTTCTTTTTTTTCTCAAACAAGGGATTGTGACTAAGAAACAAACTCTCATGTGATATCGCAACATAAACTCCCTCTTTAAACTCTCAATCTCCTCGCGGCTTTACTCTCCTGATTGAGCAATCGACGTCATTGATGTTACATGAGCCATCTCGTTAGGATTGTAATCCCATTTGAGTCAATACAGGGATTTCATTTGTCGGAATATGACATGAACGGCTACACCTCTCACTTTTTTTTTCTTTGTCGCCCTATGACAAGACTTCCTGCCTTTACTAGACTTGCGGTAAGTTTTTTCCCTGAGAAAACGACATGTGGTAACAATAGGGTACACCAGTGAAGAATATACTCTTCAAGTCTCTTAAGACAATTTGGCTTTTTGCCGCTTGTCAACCAGCAGAGAGCAGAGCAACAGGTTTCCGGATATTGACCTGGGAAATGGACGCAATGATGCTACATGATAAGTATATCAAGCATAGAGAGCATATTGAGAGCATCAAGTACACCCAACATCAGGACGGGATCAAAGAGGAAAATGAGTACTCCTAGCAGCAGCAGCATCAAGTACAGCTTGCATTTTGTGCAGTGGATTGCAACATTTTCCACAGTGAAATGCAGCTGCACAATGCATCTTACCACTTGGTTAAACCGAGAATTAGTAGCCCACCACCGCAGCAGTAAAAAAAAAAAAAAACAATGAGACCACGCTTGCATGGCGCTCCATTGGATGCCACCCATGGCGACGATAAGCTCCAGGCATGTATGGCTGGCTGCTGTACCCTGCATGCATGGCTCATGACAACTCAAATCATAACGCGAAATGCCATGCACAAGGGCATCTGAAGAGCGAGCGTTGGTCATGAAAGAAAAGAAAGCACAAACAAGTTGGATCGGCCCATCACTTCACCCGCGGCCAGGGCAACGGCCGAAGGGGACGCACTGCCATCACCCATGGGACATAGCCATGGGCAATGGGTCCTCTGCTCTTCTCCTCGTGGGACGTCGCCCTCCGGCGGCCGGGCCCGGTTTCACAGTGACTCGTCTACCTGGAGACAAAAACTTCCTTCAGGAGGGGGATGAGATGAGAGGATGCCATCATCATTCTCAGCTCTGATGCAGGAGTCAGTGCAGTGTACTGCTGCATGCATCTCTAAAATTACAATTCCTGGCCTCACTTCACACGGCCTTGTCCCCCAGGAGGCCGGAAGGATGGGATGGTCACGGTCCCATCCATGATTTTTTTTAATATTTGTAAAATTACATGATTACTTCAATAAATTATAAGACTAGGCTACCGTCGTCCGTTTGTGAGCGCTGCAGCTTAGAAGATTAAGAAATACAAAAAATATGATCAGACCACGTATCACCCGTTCACTGAGTGACACCTTGCTGTCGCCAAGGAACGGATGAGATATTGCACCAGCGGGCCCACAAAAGGTATCGCCCACTGATTGGGTGATACTTTTGCACTATTCGGTAGACATCAGTTAGCTCGTGCTCTGCTTATATGCATGGGTACGTGTGTTTATTTTTTATTTAACTCTTGATTTTATCTAGAGTACAAAAGTGGTCTAAATATTCTAAACTTTTTTATAAGTAAATTAGAGCTCACTAGCAACCCATTTTAATTAATTTAATTAAAAATCCTAAGCTAATATTTAATTTAAAAAGAGAATATCACATGAAATGATAAAAATACATATAAATAGAGCATTACAAAGGAACTCACTTTTTCACAAAATAACTTGGGGTCAAAAATATTTTTATAAATTAGTAAATCACATGATAAGAATAGTAGTGAATTTTCTCTTATTTTTGGAAATTTATTTGAGACATTAAAAATTGATAGAAATTATAAAAGTAGGTTTATTTGGATAATTTTAATTAAATATTAGATTAGGTTTTTTGGATCAAACTAATTAAAATAGGTTGCTAGTGAGCTTTAGTTTACTTATAAAAATAGTTAGAATTTTTAGAACACTTTTATACTCTAGATAAAATCAAGAGTTGAATAAAAAATAAACACGCCAGTACCCATGCACACGAGCAGAGCATGAGCGATTAAGAACGGTGCAAAAGGTATCATACGATCAGTGGGGGTACTTACGTGGTCTGTTCGTATTTTTTTTTAATATTTAATCTTCTAAGCTGCGGAACCCATAAGTGTCATCCGATGAATGGATGATGATAACTTATTCTTACAATGGTTCAAATGATCGTGTAATTTTATAAATATTAAAAATAAAAAATCTATAAATAAAAAAATCCCCCATCCATCGTCCCACAGACTGGCACTGAAACAACATCAACTGCTGGATAAAATGAGACAGGCCTCAGGCCATGCTAGTGGGCATGGTATCATCACCTAGTGCTAGTGGGCAACCCTGTCACATCCTGAGTCTTGGCAGAAAGATTTTTTAACACTGCACTGGGCATGTATCTCCCGACTCGCGACCCATGACCTTGCTTTGACGCCATTGCTGTCACTGCACAGGCATTCAGAGCTAAGTCCTTGAAAAAACTTCATGATTCCGCGATAAACCCTTGCTTCTCAACTTTAGAGGAAATGTAACCTGAATCTTGAATGGAACAGGAAGCTTTGCAAAGCATAAAATGCAGAGCAAAAGGTAGTAACTTCTTATGGCAAATTTGGGTAATGTCAACTTCCCGAGCAGATGAAGATCACCCCAAGATGCGGGAGATCTGAAAGAAAAGGGACATGGGTCATGACATTGACGATGCAGGAGATAAAAGGCCAAAGATCTTGACATGGACCCAGCTATAAGCGCTCATGACCATGAGTGACGAGTTCCCATACTCCCACACCCAGGCCGGCTCCCTGGAGTTAGGAAACCCATCAGAGCTTACTGCACTATGCCTATCCAGAAAGGCCTGCACAAAGGTCCCCCACAGCCACCTGACCATGTCCACCACAAAGCAATGGTTTCTCCAACACAGAGAGATGGAAGCATCAACTATGCACAGTTCATCATAAAGGCAGGCTATGAATGATGGCATGTAAACAAATGAAATGAATCCAATATGTGCACCCCAGAACTGAATTTTCCTATCCAACAGTGAACTCTACCTCCCAGCTCGCCTTGTAGACCATCAGATCAGGGCAAGGGGAATCCAAACTGGCAAAAATATGTTCATCCTCTATATATATTTACGGAGGACCCTAAAAGGAGTCAAAACAAAGAAAAGAAACAACATCAAGGTATTGCTGCCAAAACCCCACACTCATTGTGCAAGTCTGAGGCCATCCATCTTCCCCGGGCCTCCCACAAAGTGTCGACGCTGTCGAGATCTTGCAGGACCACTGGACTACATACAACTTCTGGTCCACAAGCAATTCAACACAAGCACCCAACCCTTTGACTCTTTGTGCTGTAATCATTATCTGGACGAGCATCAGCTTCAGCCAACCAAGCTTCTGAGGCCATCAAAGCTTTTGCAATGGACTTGTGAGCTGCCGTTTCTAGGATATCCACTGATCAAGCAAAGGTGAAAATATGCATGTCTTGCATCATGTCACACTTGCACAGGCAAACCATAATTCTGGAATGACCTGATGTGGCCATCCCAACCTGCAGTGACGATGACCTGACCCCAAGCATGCGTGGTGGCACTCTGGCAAGAAGCCTTCAGGAACTTGTACTGAGATTTGTGCAAGGTAGATGATGGCGTCACTGAATTGGATGGCAAGTGCTCTTCTGGCCATGTTGCTGATCCCCTTGGAGCAGACTCCGCAAAGAATGCACTGCTAAGAGTGAAATTCCCAGATGGCAATTGATACAAGTTATCACAATCAAGCGAAGCTTCAGCATGGCAGTATGGCCTAGTGTCTTCCAAGTTGCAGAAGTCATCAGAAACCTCTTGGCGCGAAGAAGGGATGTTGCAAGCTAGAGAAATAGAACTCTTTGCTGACGAGGAATTCCATGGTATTGCAATAGACACATCGTTGCAGGAGAAGCGTTCATATGACCATACGGTCTTCACACGGCTTGTGATGGGGGCGATTTGGTTTGCATAATTCCACATATAGATACTGGAGTCATCGCTAGCAGAAATAATGTGACCGCCATCTGGTGTGAATGATGCAGCAACTTGACTTGAACTTCGCAACCCTGAGAACGGAGGGCATATAAACTTAAGGGGTCAAGAATGAGCAACTTTCGAGAGTAATCTTAGAAGAGGTGTTAGTACCTTTGTAGTTGGAAACTACATGAACCCCATCAAGAATGCGAATTTGTGAGTCACCAGATGTCACCATCAGTCTCTTTGGATCAGATGGGCAGTACTGTTCATGCAAGTGATCAAAAGGCTATATAAGAATCAATGACCATATTAACGATATTCAGAATATTCAATACAAGAAAATTGAGTGCACAAGGTCAGTAGCTCCATACCTGGAAACCAATTATTCTTTTAAGTGGAGATTTCTTTCTGCCATACAGGGGGACTTGGGATTCCAGCTCTAGATGATTTTCTGAATAATGAAATGGATACTGAATTAGAAGTTGGATACACATATGCTTTGATAAACATCATACTTCAGTGCATTAAAAAAAGGCAGCTAAGAAATTATATTCTTGTACTCCATAAAAACCAAACAGCTTAACAACTCTTTGCATATAATGATTCATTTCTAAGGCCTTCAAAACAAGTTTACTATTTTTCAAATATATTCTTAAGATCTATCAGCAGGACAAGAACTCTTTGGTTATGACTGTTAAGGAATCTCATAGATTCTGGCCTTACATTTTATCCAAGAATACTTCATCATATAAACTTTTCACCGATGAGTAGTACATTCATATTTCTATCATCGATATATATTCGAAATTCGGTCTTAGCACTTATATCTTTCCAGTATGAAAGAACTGTAACATGACTGTTGTGGCACATTTCAATTTGTACGCATAGAGAGCTCAGATAATTTATGTACCAATAAGAAGATATCAACAGTCCAGCCATCACTATTCTCATACCGAGGACAAATCATGATATTTCCATCATTGGCAAATTGCATATACATCTATGATGTCCACATGAAAGCAAACGATATTGACATATAAACAAACAAATGTTGTTATTTGAAGCTACTTCTCTACAGACACTTGTTTACCAATAATCAGAAAGCGCACAAACATCAATCGAATCTCATGAGCAGAATAACTTATGATTACCTGATGCATCATAGTAGCGGCAATTTCCTGTTATTGTCCCAACCACTGCGCCCTGAATGAAACCAGCAAAAATATGAACTTTTAACTTTCAAGTGGATCAACAAATAACCACTTGGTAAAATTTGATTGTTGCAAGGATATTTGAATGAACCTTTCCATCTGGGCGGTAACAAACTGCAGTGACTATCTCTTTGCTGTCAGTCCAGTCCACAACTTGGCATCTAGGAACATCCCAGATACGAACCATCCCATCGATACAACCACTAATGAAATAATCGCCATTGGTAGGTTTAAACTGAATGCATGTCACTGCATAATAGCAATATCCAGAATGTCAGCATCAGATGCCAAGAGCCAGGCAGTGTAATCTGGCAGTTAATGGGGAAAGGATTTACCATAGTTTTTATGGGAAAAAACCTTCAGACAACTATTGCACCCAACCTTCCACAATCGAACAGTTTTGTCCATGGATGCAGAAAGTAGTTCCTGCATAAAAGCAAGTAAAGGTTAGATGATCAAACAGTCATAGGTACATAGAAACACAACGCTGAACTTCAACTCACCCTATTCGTTGACCATGAAAGATCTAAGATGACATCATCATGCCCATGGAATTCATGCACAGGATCCTCAGATAAGGCGAAGGTCCGGTGAGGAATCACAACACAAGCTGGATCTGCAGCCCCCTTTGAGCTCTTGTTATGCTTGCCCTTACCTCCTTCGCAGGAATTGATGGGAGCCAATTCAGAGTTTTCATTGACTGTGAAGAACACACATGAAGGATCATCCTCAACAAAATCATGTTCATCAGGTCTCTCGCCTTCCACCACACGCCACACGCGAACAACCCCGTCCTCACCTCCAGTAGCCAAATACTGGCCATCAGAGCTAAACTTCATGGTCATAATTGCGCCCTCATGTGCCTTGATGACTTGGCCCTTGTACACCGCAGATAATTCCTTTGACCGCTTCTTGTATGGCCTCACCTTGACCCTATCAACCTTCCCAGATATACTCCGGCAAGAACTGGAGGATGTTGAATTCATCTCATCGTCTTCCTCTTCTGCATCAATAACACAAGCAACAATTCCCAGCCTTCGCAGCCATCCAAGCCTCCTCCTCCTCCTCCTCCTCCTCCTCAGCACAGTCTTCTCCGGGGTGGAGGGCTCGTCCGAATCGTCCACCCGCCGCATCAGCTCACGGATGAAAGGTGATGAGCCAAAGGTCTGCTCGAATTCTGCCGCAGTAACCGTCCGGTTCGACCGCCTCTCCCTAAGGCTCTGGAAGCTCCCATCCTTACCCATCTCGTCGACCACAAACACTGTGCCATCGTCCAAGTTCTTGAAGACGCACTCCAACTCCAACTCCGTGTCAGCGACACCGTCCCCGCAGGCTGGCGGCTCCCCTCCCCTAAACGCAAAACTTGGGGCGGCTGAGAACAACTCGGCACTGGGGCTGGCCAGGAGGATCTCGTCGGTGGCCTCAGACCTCCTGCACGGCTCCTCGTCGGGTCGCGCGCCGTAGGGGCTCGGATGAAAGAGGCCCAAGGACTTGACGAACCTCTGGCGGCGCTCATGGACGCTGCACGGGTCCCTGACCCAGACCTCGAGCAGCGGCTCGCCGAAGAGCCACCCGTTGCCGTGGCGGCCGGAACTCGTCGGCGACGAGACGGACGCTGGCGACAGGACCTCCCTCGAGTCAAAGAACTCCTCTTGCTCTTCCCCCGCGACCAAGAAGCGCGTCCGCGCCATGGACACGAGCCCGCACCGCAAGAAGCGGACCGGATCACCACGCGGGTCTCTGGGAACTCAAAAACTCGAGGCCGCGCCCCGGCTGCATCAAGGAAGAAGCTTTCGCCGGCGACGGCGGTGAGCGAACGGGACGGGCGGATCTCGCAGTTCTTGGGTGTCGGGAGAATCGCGCGTGCCCCACTTATGGCGCGCCCACTGCCGATGGTGTCCTCTCCTGCCTCCCCGGTTCTTGCCTCCCTCTCTCTCTCTCTCTCTCTCTCTCTCTCTCTCTCTCTCTCTCCACTTGGGGATGGATGATGTACCCAGTTGTGTTTCGGGGGGGCTCACGACTCTCAAGAAGGGAACCAACCAACAACAACCAAAAGCTAATGAGTGGAGAAGAGTAATAAAAAGCACAGGAGGACGAGGAAGAAAGAGGAGAGAGGGGGAAGATGGATGATGGTGGGATGGATGGGGACCGTGATCTCTGGGATCGGTTGAGAACAGGAGGATTTGGTTTGGAGGCTCACCACGCCAGTGAGGGACGGATCGGAGGCTCGGAGCAGGCACAGCCAAGGAGGGGTAAAGAAGACGACTGAATTTGCTCGCTTGTCCATGGATCTGCCAGTGACATGCTACATGCACGATGCCATGATGTATTTTCCTTTCTTAGTGGTATTTTACTGAAATATTATCTGACCTTATGTGTAATTGTCCAAATTGAGACATCAGCCTTATATCAATAAAAATGGCCACTGGGCAAACAAAAAAATTACACAACAACGTTATCTAAATAGTTAATGAGACTCAAACGATGGCGATAGCTACAAAGACAAGTTTGGCTATGCGTTTTTTGAACAAGCATCATGTATTTTGACTTTTTCATCCTTTCCGGCGTTTTTTAGACCGGCACTGTGTATTTTGATCTTCTCATCCTTCCTTTCTTTTTCTTTTCTTTTCTGGAAGGTATACTTTCTTGGTCCAACTAGTACCAGGGAAGTCTTGCGCAACACCTCTAGTTTTTTTTTGGTCAAATCTAATTTCTTGTGCCATTTTCATTGGCCTCATACTATCCTCAATTGATCTCGCTGTAATGATTTTTCAAGTATGACGTGGACCAACTTTAAACCAAGAACAGCAAGAAAACCTGTCATCCTGAGGTTAATATTTTTTTCCAAATTCATTCATTTATATTTAATCTGCATTTTTTTTTGTCTCAGCCAGAGGCTTTTTTTCTGATCTTTCTGTCATTGTTTATTCCAGAAGGCAATGAATGTGTTTGTTCGAAGCACGCCATGGTGTATAATCGAAGATTGAGAGATGGAGACAAAGGTGAGAAATCCTTTCATGAGGTACCAGGGGTTTCTAGACGAAAGATTAGAATCTCCAACATCACAATAATTAATCTTCCGTCTGATTGGTATGATCAGTGGATGCTCAAGTTTTGGCAGAACATCAAATTACTAGGCGGATTAGCACAACTACACCACGTCCATTTTTTTGTTGTTGCATAGAGCATGATAAAAGAAGAATAAAAAATTAGTGAAAAATTAGGTTCACTAATTTTAGATATTTCAATATTTATTTATGAATTTATTAATATTTAACGCATTCATTCAATTATAGGGAAAACAATAGTACTTTCATATATGCACGTAATTTTAATATGTATACGACAGTAATACGAATCTAACAAAATTTGTTTCATATTTTTTAGTTTTAAATATTTTTATTTGTATTTTAGATTATTTCAACCGATTTATCAATATAACTAATATTTATTTTGATATTTTTCTAAAATTTCCTAAAAATAAAAAATATATTATATGTGTAAATACATGTATATATATACATGTATAGTATAGATATATATACACACATATAATGTATATGTATATGTAGCCATATATATACATACACATATGTAGGACCTACTGCTACAGTATATACAATACCTCTTGACCTTCTCTTATTGCCTTTTTAACTTTCGGTTCTTGCCACTTTAATATAGGTAATAGATTAGTATGTCATTTTGAGAAGGATTGGCGCACTCGTGAAGCTCAATCCTCCTTTTTGTGCAGTTGCACTTCCGGGACCCAGACCACACTTCATGACAATGGGTTTGGTTATCCTGTACGATTTATTCCATCATATTCAATCTGATATCTCCATCTAAAACAAGATGATGCCACATGTTTGTTTTTTTAGGAGCGTCTAGGAACAAAACAATCAAATATATCAATTATTTTACTGAAGCAACTTTGCTTCATTTGTTTGCGGGTCGATAAACTAATATCGAATGCCATGATCCCTGGTAACCTGCTCCACCAAAAATAGTATTTTGAAGATTGTGAATGTAATAAAAGAAATGAAAACATAACAAATTTAAGGGATAAAACCAAAATTACTTCTAATTTTTTTTTATAAAAAAGATGGTTGTTCGGAGTCTTTGAACTCTCTAGCATTCAAAGAAGGAGATGGACATCAGGTTGGTCTTATACCAGTCTACTAACCTAGGTTGCGGCAAGGTTAATCCTTAATTGTTCCTATAAAGAACTTTTTTTAAGATCAAAGAGCTTCATTACTCGGGGTATATCAGAGTTACAATCAAGTACAAGACATCTACGAACGGTAGAGGTGCTTCATCACGCCACTCACCCCTAGTCAAGCTACAAGATACAATCTTAGCACATTCATGTACATGCTTATTATAAGAACGGCCTGTAAAAAAAAGTTTAAATTCAACAAAGCTTTCCACCAAGCGAAGATCATTATGTGAAAAATAGATAAAAGATACACAAAATTAATGACGGACCATAATATGATCCGTCACTTATGATAATAGTGACGATTCATAGTTATGACCCTTATAAGTGACGAGTCATCCTAAATTAGTCATAAATAACGGATCAAGTTACGACTCATCACTTATTACCAATCATAAATGACTGGTCATCCTTGATCAATCATAAGTAACGGGTCAATTTGTGATCCGTCACTTATTACCAGTTATAAGTGACTGGTCATTCTTGGCTAGTCATAAGTGACGAGTTAAGTTGTGATCCGTCACTAATAATTATGGGTCATCCTAGAGAGTCATTAGTAACGTGTTAATTTGTGATCTATCACTAATGATCAGTTTGATAAAACAGAGTAGATGAATGAATTTTAATCAATCAATCATTAGATGTATTAATCAATCAATTTCCTATCACAACATACTTAATTTTCTTCTTATGTAGTAAATACGTACACAACTTGATGCTATATTTTTTTTATTTTTCTCTTTTTTTCTCTCACCTTAGCAGCATTAGAATAAAAATTATTATATATTTCTGCTCAAGTTTTATGTAAGGGATGACGGCTATGGACACAAACGTGAGTTTCGAAAATATTGTCGAAATTTTAGTGCGTGAGAACTCAATCTTTCAATCCATTTTTTGCCTCGAAAAAGTTATCGAACCCGATAAAGTCGGGAAGAAACGGATGTAACTTTGTTAGATATCCGTAGAATAAAAAAACATCAAAATGAAAGTTTGTATGTAAAAGTTCTACCCGTTTTACCGAAAACGCTCTGGATCACTTATTTGTTAACACGGTCATAGGTGACGGGTCATAATCATGACACATCACATATGACCTTCGACAACAAATGTTAAAAGGATAAAATATCTATTTCCTATCACAACAACGTGATAGCTGAGGTGGTAGGGGGTACGCGCGTGAAAGGAGGTCGCAGGTTCGATTCCCACGAAACGTTTGAAAAATAGTGTAGCTTGTGAGGCATATATGATGGGCCAAGTGTTAGGTGGCTCGATGAAAAAAATATATTTTTAACTTTTTTCGTGGTAAAAACCTAAAAAAATCATAACTAACGGATCAGTATTACAACCCATCACTCATGTTCAATCAGAAGTGACGGATAACTGTTACGACCCATCACTTATGACCTTTACCTATCACCTATGACCGAATTGATGATGTATTTTAACCCGTCACTAATACCGACTTATCAGTGACACGTTAGAAGTACCGAGTACAAAATCTCTCATTAATAATGATTATCACTCGTCATCTATAACTTTCTTAACATAATGGATCACGAAAACCCATACCCTATAAAGAACTTTGTGTGCCTGTCTCTGTACAAATAGAAAACTATAGCAGAAACGATATGATGGGCTAGATTTTGCTTTGCTTGCAGGTGTCCACCTAGACAACAGACATCATCGTATTTGCTAAAATAAATAACATATCAAAGTATTTATAAATCTAACACCTGTATTTGGCACCTCAAACACTGAAAAATTGATTCTGGTACTTGAGGTACCGAAAACTCCAGTATTTAGCACCTGATGTACTGTATTGGTACCTCAGATGCATAAAAACTTCCTGTATTCAGCACATGAGGTACCAAATACAGTGAACAGTGCCATACTCAGCATCTCATGTGCCGAATACAGGCTGGTCCTCCTCACATCGCGTCGTGTCGCTGCTTTCGGTGCGCTCGGTCACGTCGTGTCGCATCGTTTCACTTTTGTCGTCTTTTTGAACCCACACGTTGTTGTCCCCACGTTAATTAGTTAGCCCCGGCGCTATAAGATGAAAGCAGGCTGGTAAGGAGCTGCAGCGCGAACAGAGAGGAGATGAGCAGCGTGAGCAAGTGAGGAGAGGAGAGGAGAAGCAGCGGCACAACGCGTGGAGAGGAGATGTAGTGCGAGGTGAGGAGTAGTAGCATCGCGATAAGAGGAGAATCAGCTCGAGATGTGGATGAGCATTAGCTCGAGTTACAGTAAATACTTAATTAATACTTGCAGCAACAATAGTAATTAGAGTATGTAGATTATTTAATATGTTCAATTATATTTGTTTAATTATTTGCTTAGTTTGATTATATGAATTTGATTATACTAATTAGCTTGAATTTGTATAGTAGTAATTATTTGCTTAGTCAGAGTAAGTGAATTGTATAATAGTAATTAACATTAATTGATTAGTCAGTGTAATTATATTATTTAATTATTTTAATAGCATGATGGTCTAGTGGTGGCACTTTGTGCTAGTGGTGGCGTAGCGTAGTGGCCTAGTGCATGCATGCTCTCTATATGTTAAGTAGGGTGTCGGTGTAATGAGAGGAAATAGAGAAAAAGAAAGAAAAGGAAAGGGGTAAAGGATACAAAAATAAATTTAAGAAAGATTGAAAAAACTTGTGTTGAACACAAATATTTGATTAAAATCATAATGCACCAAAAAATATCAAATTGATTTTTTTTAATAATAATGGTGTGTGCCTGTTTAATTAGTATTTTAATTCAATCTATTTAAATAGTGGTGCGCACAAGAATTTCTACCCTTAGTTAAAAAAAAAGCAGCTATGAAGTCAAACAGAGTAATATTTTTAGTGTCTTCTACTCACCGTAGACGAGTCTCTTTCTCTCTTTAGCTCACTTAGCATATAGAAATCTATGAATAGGTTAATAGTGTATTGTCAAATGTAAGCACTAAAATTTTGCTAGGGACTATAGGCATAGTAGTATTCACCGTAAAAAGGAAATGATCACCCAGGTTGAGAGCGGCATGCTGATGCTTTTGACTTTTGAAAGGGTAAATGTAGCGTAAAGAAACCTAGTAAAACTAGTTTCCAAAATAGTTCTGAATTCAATTTATAGTGAGATTGAATATTTGTTCAATATAACTTTCATGTTAGTTTAATTGATATTTTAATTCAACATTAAATATTAATTATTTCATTTGAATTCAATATTGATGATTTAATTAGTATTGTTAATTACTTAAATATTTAGCATTGTTAAATATAGTACTATTTAATTTATATTGTTAATTTGTTTATTATTTATCGAGGGGCGTAATTAGTTGTGTATCGTATATACATCTAAGAAGTTATTTTATTAGATGCACCTTGTTTAGTAGATACATTATGACTTTCCATATTTATTATGGAGAATATCCCGCAGTCTTGCACGAGAGGCTCATACCAATTCAGAACTGTCAGTACTTAGAGAGTTCGGTTGAGATACCTAATGACCTGGATGGCATGAAATCACATATTATGAACTTTTTGCGTATGAACGAGCAATCTCATACTATTGTCGTGGAGGGTGTGCGGTCATAGCTTGTTCCAAACAACTCAATCATTATCTGTCGGAGGGTGAACTCCTATCGCAGGGATCCCGAGAGACCCCTTTTTAGAGATTCGGCCGGGGGGATGATCCTGGAAAAGCTTGTTTGGGAAATAAGCGGGAACGGAAACAAATGCGATGGCTGGTGGGAGATGATCGCCCTAATGCGAGAAAAATGGGTGCACCGGGGTTTAGACAGGTTCGGACCGCACGGAGGCGTAACACCCTACTCCTGTGTGAGCGCTATATTTATCCTTGAACGGAATTCTTCAAGGATGTATCTGGTTCCAAGGGGAGAGCCGTTTACAAAGAGCTTGAGGCTCTCGTGTTCTAGCTTGGCTTGAGCTGGTTCGAGCGTCTGCGTCCTCTTCTTCACACACTTCCGGTCTCTCTTTTACGTGTTCTCCATCCTTTCCTTTTATAGGCGCGCCGACCTCAACATATCCTGAATGGGAAAGAGGGGATGCGAATGCCAAGGTGCCACGGAGAAAGGCGTAATCATTTCGTCTTGGCGAAGTGACAGGGGCGGTGGGGAAATGCGGCGCGCATTCGACCACCCGCCACTGTGGAAGCCCTCGGGCGCCATAAAGGGGGCCCGCCGGGCAGCCTCAGAGGTGTCCGGTGCGCCCACCCTGTCTTGTTCTTCCGCCATGGCAGGGTGGCAGACAGAGCGCTTCGATCTTGGCAACGTTATCCCGAGGCACCCGGATGAAACAGGACGGGACCCGTGCATTTAATGGACCCACGCCCCCCCTGCCAGTGCATGGCAGGGTCTGACACTGGGGTGTGGGCAGCGGAGAATGTCAGGATGTCAGGCCGCGCATGCCTATTAAATGCGGTATTGGGCCTTTGACTGGATGACACCCTGACGACGGGACCCTTCGGGTCGTCGAATGATCTTGCGCGAACCTTCGGGGAACCGAGTCCTCGGGGGCTGCCACGTGCAGCCCCGAGCACTCTCCCCCGAGCACTTGAGTGAGACCTTCGGGGAACCGAGTCCTCGGGGGCTGCCACGTGCAGCCCCGAGCACTCTCTCCCGAGCACTTCGGTGGGACCTTCGGGGCACCGAGTCCTCGGGGGTTGCCACGTGCAGCCCCGAGCACTCTCTCCCGAGCACTTCGGTGGGACCTTCGGGGCACCGAGTCCTCGGGGGCTGCCACGTGCATCCCCGAGCACTCTCTCCCGAGCACTTCGGTGGGACCTTCGGGGCACCGAGTCCTCGGGGGCTGCCACGTGCAGCCCCGAGCACTCTCTCCCGAGCACTTTGGTGGGACCTTCGGGGCACCGAGTCCTCGGGGGCTGCCACGTGCAGCCCCGAGCACTCTCTCCCGAGCACTTCCTTCTTGGTATTTGGGCTCTGCGGATCATCAGGGAACTAGGGTGCTCGGGAACCAGAGGCGGCGGCCCCGAGCACCTTCTCCCGGGACTTAGCTTCTTCTTACCTTGCAGGGTGGTGACATGTGGCGGATGGCCGGCCTGGTCTCGGGACTTAGGGACCCCTGGTTCTGAATACACCGACATTATCCATATGTTATTCGAGATGAGAAAGAACAGCGCATAGGGTTTATACTCACGCAAGGCATTAGAGGAGAACTTTGATATAGGGGTGTATGTAAACATAGTGTAACGACTGGTGCAAGGTGATGCAATGACTACCGTGGAAGGATCAGGCTAGCAAGTGATGCACGAAGAGGATGGAGAGCATATCGAGGAGGGTAGTTCTGGTAGAGAGAGAGAGCTAGAGTGGAACTTTCTGAGGTAGATGCAGGATGCATTGATGATGAAGCTGATGGTAGCGAGGATGAAGAAGCTGTTGACAACGATGACCCGGTGCCTGTGATCCAATACTTTCGTGGTGCTGGGCTGCTGGATTATGCCATTGTTGAGTATAACACATTATCTAACTGAGGATACCACAATAGAAACATCCAAGTCGGGCAATAATTTCATAACAAGGGGAGATCATCCACTTTATTAGCAACTAAGCTGTAATGACAAGAAGAGACCAAAAGTGCACTTGATCTAACCCTACCGAGTATGAGGTTAGGTGTATCAAGCACCTGAATTATCCTTACTGCGTAAGAGCACATATGCTGAAATATGATAACTATTTTGTGATCAGTAGATATACCCCACATACATGCAACAAAGAGGCTATTAGGAATGTGAGCCACGACATTGATGAGAGGTTCATAGCCCAACTCCTCATCACTCTTGTTGGCACGAATATTTATTTGTCACTAAAATCTATTATGGAGGAGGTAAAGATTAAGACGAGTATGCTAATCAATTATCACACCACGTGGCGAGCGAAGTAGAAGACATTGAACATGCTATTTGGAAGTTTTGAGGAGTCTTACAACTATGCTTTGAGGCTACTGCAGAAGATTGTCATGACAAATTCAATGACTCAGTGGGCCATAGCGGATGAACTGATCAAGCTAGAGGATAGGTCATACAACATCACTGACTAGAACCTCATTAGGTTATTCTGGTCCTTTGGACAATGCATCGAAGCTTTCGCACATTGCATGCCAGTTGTACGTGTGGATGCCACATTCCTAAGCGGTAAATACTATAGTACCCTTATGATAGTGATAGCGGCGGATGCAAATAATCAGATTTTTTTTCTCGCCTTTGCAATAGTTGAGAGTGAAAATAATGATAGCTGGCTATGGTTCCTCACTTTGGTGAGGACATGTGTCGTGGGAGATAGGGAACGAGTTTGCATCATCTCATACCGCAACAAAGGTCTTTTGCATGTGTTGAATGCGCTGCATGATAGCACAAACAACTCCATTGCATGACTTGATGTGGAAAGAAGATGGTGCATGCGACATTTGGAGCGAACCTTTACATAAGGTGCCATAACAAGTCTCTTGTAAGGAGATTCAAAGGGTTGTGTCTGTAGAACCAGCAGACGAAATTTCAATGAGATATGGAGAGAGTTAAATGAGATCACTCATAAGATGATGTCAGATCAACAAGCATAAGAGGACCATCTGCGAATGTAAATGGTTGGAGAACAAACTATCATTAGCCGTTCACGTGCTACATTTAGCTAGTAGATAGCGGGAAATCCAGTAGAGCGTTGAGCCTAATTCATGACACTCACGGTATCAGGTTAGCACATAGAATTTAAATGGTCATATTGTACTCTTTCTTACGCAAATCAGACTTCTAAAATTATTGTATCCCATGTTAGGTACACCATCATGACAACAAACCTAGCGGAGGCGTACAACAATATCCTAATAGGAGTATGGGGCCTCTCGTTATGTGCAATCATTGAGCTCACATTCTATAGAATGACAGACTACTTTCGAGACTGTGGTAATACTGCTATGAATTGTAGCACGCGGTTCACACCTAAGGTAGAGAAAATCATATCCAGAAGGAGGAATAAGGCACATTTTTATCGAACGAGGATCTACAACCTGCCCAATAATGAATTTGGGGTCATGTGCCGCCGTAGGTTTATTTCATGGTATAGTGCAGGGGACATCGTGCAACAATATCAACTTGAGCCTCACGAGGTGAAGTGCACATGCAATAAGCCAAAACTGCATCATATCCCATGCTCGTATGTCTTAGCCGCTTGCAGGAACATGGGCGACAATGACAGATCATAGTATGTAGCATCGTACTTCACGATCGATACATTGAGGAGCACATGACTTCTAAAGATATGATTCTTCAACATCGAAAGCAACTACAAAACAATCGAGGGACCTAAGTGGGTACCTTATCCTTGAGCACGATGAATGGATCTTGGAAGGCATAGAGCCACGAGGCTGTAAGGTGATATGGATGAAGTAGATGTTATTGAGGGCCTATGCAAGTGCAAACTTTGCAAACAACTTAGTCATGACAGGTGGATATGCCTAACCCGATAGTAAACTATCAGGTCACTATTGAACTGTACAGTATTAGAGTTGTTGCATTTTAGTTTGTTGTTTGAAGTTATTCGCAGTTATGGTTTATATTCTAAATTATTATTCAACTATTAGTTGTACTACTTATTTTCTAATATATAGGTTGGTACTGGCATCATATACAATGTTTTTATTGAACTATGAAGCTTGTTATTCACCTATTTATTGAACCATAAAGTTTGTAATATATTCTAATTTATTATTCACATACTCATTGAACCATGGAGCTTGTAATATATTCTAATATGTTATTCACTTAGTTATCGAATCATGTAGTTTGAAATTATTGTCATAGCTCATGGTGATCTTCCTGGGCTTCTTCAGCAGCGGTACAACGAGAACCATAGGAGACAGATGATTTTCATATAGCAGTAGGTACCTGTCGGTGAATCAGGAACAATGGGTCCCCGAATCCTGAGGCCAGGCTAGCAATCCGCCACGTAGCGCCATCCCGCGGAGTCTCCTCCGCAAGGTAAAAAAGGCTAAGTCCCTGGAGAGGGCGCTCGGGGCCACAGTCAGTGGTCCCCGAGTACACAGGTTCCCCGATGATCTATGAAGACCAAGTACCGGGAGGGGTGTGCCCGGGGCTGCGAGCAGTAGCCTCCCGGGCACCCGAGTACCCCGAGGGCTCACTGAAGGAAGTTTCGGGAGAGAGTGCTCGGGGCTGCGTGCAGCGGCCCACGAGCACTCGGTCCCCCGAGGATCCGTACAAGCATGCCCGGGAGAGAGTGCTCGGGGAGGTGAACAGTAACCCTGAGCATTCGGTTCCTCGAGGACCGAGGAAAGGCATTCTCGGGAGAGAGTGCTCGGGGAGGTGAACAATGACCCCCGAGCACTCGGTTCCCCGACGACCCAGGAAGCCCCCTGACAGTGGCCCCCACAGGGATCCAGCGATGAGGTGTCAGCTAGTCAAAGGCCCGAGGCCGCATTTAAGAGCGCGCGTGGCCTGTCACCTTCAATTGCTCCCGCCATGCTCGGTGTCAGTTCCTGCCATATTCTGGCCGAAGGGCGTGGGGACATTAAATGCGCGGGTCCCATCCCGCACCATCCGGCACGTCTCGGGATAACATCGCAGGGGTCGAAGCGTTCCGTCTGCCGTGCTGCTGTGGCAGGAGAACAAGACAGGACGGGCACGTCGGGCCGCTCTGCGGCTGCCCGGTGGGCCCTCTCCGCGGCGCCCGTTGCCAGTGCATTTATAGCGACAGATGATCGGGCGCGGGGCGCATTTTCAACCCCCGGTCACTTCGCACAGAGGCTATGATGGCGCCCTTTTCATTTATGGTGCCTTGGAACTCGTGCCCTCCCATTCGGTGCACGCTACTGCCGGCGGGTATTTAAAGCAGCCGGCAGCACGGACAAGAAAAAGAAAGGGCTCTCGACAAGTTAGACAATCCCTCGGCAAGCTCTGCACGGTTGAAGCAGTTAAGGAGGTAGAGAAGATCGAGAAGCCCAAGAGCACCCAAAAGCCAACAGATACACAGAGACCGAAGAACAAAGAGCCCAGGCTCTAGGATAGACAAACATTCTTGTAACCAGTAACATTCTTGAGGGACATTCTCAGGGCATTTATAGTATCCATACAAGAGTAGTGTATTACGCCTCCGTGCGGCCCGAACCTGTCTAAACCCCCAGTGCATTTACTTCATTCCGCACCAGATCATTCCACCCCGTCAGCCATCGCATTCATATCCATTTATTTCTCCGGCAAACATATTCAGAATCATCCCCTTGGCCGAATCTCTAAAAAGGGGTCTCTCAGAATCCCTGCGACAGGAGTTAACCCTCCAACAGTACCATGATTATATGTGCTTTTTAATTGCTATAATAATTTGCTACTAACTCAGTACATATATTGGATATTTTTTGCAGTTGCTTCTGTTACGAGCCTAGAGTGTCCACACAATTAAGGAGTTAGACCCTCGATTCCACAAGCCACTCCCACGGGCAGAACTAATACCTTTCGCTCTCATGATGACCGGAGCTCCTATGATGGGTGGTGGTAGGACACCTCTACCGTCAATTGAGGAGCCACTGCTCATAGGTCTCATCAACCGGTGATGTCCTAAGATGCATACATTCCATTTTCCTTTTGGCGAGATGGTTGTAACATTGAGGGACATGGCCATGCTGACCGGGTTGCCAATTAGGGGTGCCCCGTTAGTAGTTTTACGACCAGTAAAAGAGCAGTGAAAGGTTACGTTGAGAGCCAGTAATTATGTGTTATGTAATGCAGTTCAAATATTATAGTGCTATTCAAGCTTCATTGACCTTTTGCATCTTGTAGCTTTAGTCTGCAATATGACAAGAAGGATGTTAGCCTCTCCATGTCCTGGATTCATGGGCTGCCACAGTTCAGTCCATGCCCATCGGATGCGAACGAGTCTATAGTTTTACAGCACTATGAGATTTACTTGTACGTCCTGCTAGGAAGCATCATTCTGCAACACGACAGTCAATTATGTCGTACCTCATATTGTATGGTTAATAAGTCCGCACACGTCACATCCTTATGAGCCGACATCTTACAGTTGTGGATCTGCTGTGCTGGCTGTAATGTACAGAGAATTATGTGATGCAATCCAGCGATCAAAAAAGAAGGGATCAGTTACAGGCTGCCTACGCCTCTTATATCTACGGAGCTGGGAGTACCTCCTTGTTTGTCGGCCTTAGGTGCTCAAGAGGTATTATTCAGCCCCCATCTCTGTTGGTATTGCAGATGACATGAGACCTATAATAGGGTATGGGTGGATGCATGTCAGGCTGAGATAGAGTCAGCAGCAAGACTATGGTAGCTACTCTGGATAATCAGTGATTTGGACGTCCTTAGCACTAATCTCGTGGAGTCAGATCCATAGCGTATGGCATGAGTAGCCAAAATTGCGACTAGAGGGCTCATCGTATCATATTGTTGGCGTGACTCAGACTTATGGATGATCAAATGCTTCTTATTATACATGAACAACGTGTAAGCATGTTCTCTTAAGCATGTATAGAGGCAATTCAGGTACCGACAGGTGGTGCCAGTAACTCCACCACGAGACACCAGTCAGGCACACGAGTAAATGTGTTATTGTAGGTAGCATTAGTACATTTGGTGATCCATGTTAATAAATATAATTATTTTTGTCACATACAGGAGGAGTGCACAATGGCGGAGGCATGCGGGACTGGGCATCCATGAATGCTGAGCACCTACAGAGGTGGACGGAGTCAGCCGCGGTGGATTTTGTCGTTCTTGTTGGACAATACGATGACGCCACGTACTGAGAGCATCTTTCATGGTAACGTCCACGCACTCATGCCTCCTTACTCAACGGACATATAGAGCCAGCCCCCAGACCCTACCCTGAGGATCGTGCCCGCCTTCTTTATGTTGTGGTAAGTGTTACAATACTTATAATGATTTTTATTGGTTAAACCTCTGCATTACTGACATAGCCCTTATCTTGTACAGGCGTACGAGATGCATACGTAGGCGGAGCAAGCTTGTGGGGAAGTAAGCGGGTCATCAACATGGAGGGATTGAAACCCTCTCTCAGACTACATGAGGACGAGAGGGTCCCGCTTCCCGTCCGCTATACATGGTCTAGGTGGTTGTGCCCCGCGTTGGAGGGGGTATGACCTGCCATCCATGGACATGTCCCATGCCTCCCACATCAGGCACTCGTCCAGTGCCCATGACGAACCCATTCAGCACAGTCGCGAGAGACACCTTCTGCTTTGGAGCATCGTGAAAAGTGCACGCAGGCTCCTGTGCCCGAGCAGTGTACAATAGGATCACATGCCCTGCAGTGGACACAACCTCCTTAGTTTATGATGACACCTCCACCTATAGCATCGACTCGTCACAAAGACGTTGTTGATTGCACGTAGCTGACCCCTGACTGGAGCAACACGCATGATTTTGACTGGGATGCTGCAATGCAGGCCGCCAGCTTCACCGAGCTCCTCAGTGTACAATACCCCCAATATCCTAATGTACCTGGGGTTCACAGTGGTATCAGTAGGACGAGCATTCGACACATTGGACTCCATCAAAGCATGTTCTAAGGGTGTCCACACCACCGCATGAGGATCCTTCTTCATGGTAAATGCATGTCAGAGTTAGTGGGGCGGCATATATGTTCGATGGGGTCCCACAAGCCAGGACGATAATGATGATGAGCAAGGGAACATAAGGCATGGGTCAGCGCAGGCTGCTGAGATGAGGGCGATACACCCACCAGATGCGCACACTCCTGGGGATTACGTTCATCGTTTTCGTCGTTGAGTCGTCAGAACAATTGTTCGGTGCACTTGTACTTATTAATGACACATGTATTATTGACTTTATTGTCGCAGTCATTCCTATTATGTATTATTAATTGTTTTTTAATTTAATTATTTTAAATCTATGTAATGTTTGTCAAATAATTTTAGCACATAATTTATGTAATATTTGTCAAATAATTATAATATTTAATACTTGTTGAATGTCTCTTAAATAATCAGGGATTCATGCTTTGGTGTAGAGCCATAACATTGCAGTGAAAGATCAATAAATCTATGGTGGGATCTCCGAGTACAGGCTTTTCATGGACACCTACAACGATCCATATAGCACTTAATGCATCATTGTAGGTTGTACGTGAAGAGAAGGACGATCCTTTCAAGGAGAGCAACCTAATCCAAGTCGTGTCCAAATTACATGCAAGATCCTTCTGTTATGCGTTAATCTCTCTGATCCAATATATAATCACTGAGGACCTTAGGGCCCTCTTACACGAGCAGTGTCAAACGTATCTCAGGGTGTGCGAACTGTCCTAACATCCTTCAATTCTAGGTTTCTCTATGAGACAAAGAACAATAGCGATATTGTCCGGCCAGTATGCATCCCACATTCAGATTCGTAATTTTCTATGTGCTCACCTTACTTATCTTTTTTTCATTGATTCGAATGCTCCTCTTTTGCATTAGACGCTCCCGAAAGACGCACAGTTGATCAACAAAGACATCACAAACTTCTTGGTGATGTATGCTCCTTGGCGGGGGTGTCATGCTTGGTTCGTGTAGAAGACGATGACAGTCAGTGAACCTAACGGGTATAAGGGTGCCCTCTACTACTCATCCAAAAAATAACAAGGACGATTAGGATGATGATTTCATACCCCCAATGCCTCCACGTTCCAGCAGCAATACGGGAGTAGGTTCAATGATCACTACAAGATGAAGTTCACGCACCACATCGAGATAGCGTACAACCGACATGAAAATAGGATGTGCTACTGCCATGATAGCTCAAGATGACAACAACGATGACGATTTCATACCACAACAACCCTTCCTCCGAGGCCTCCATCTCCGAAGGACATTGATGACCCTGGAAATGATGTTGGATTTACTGGTATTCATCCATACAACTTCCTATTACCACTTTAGAGACGACAACCATCTTACCCTGATAGCATTGACTGACACAGTGAGCATTCTTTCGCTAATTTGCACCGGCATTTTCCTCCGCCATCTTGAGATTATCCAGGTATTCAACATCTATGCACTATGAACTATGCAAATGGCAAGCATGGCTATTTATTTTGTTTACGAACTATTTGTGACTATTTGTCCAATCAATGTGATGGTAAGTTTATTATATTAATGTACTATCCAACCATAATTCTTTTCAACATATGAAAGGTATTTGTGAACTCAGACTTTAGACACGCCAATGTATCGCTAGCACCTTAGGGACTAACATTAATTGCAACTCTAAAATTAATATTGTGATTGTATGAACTGTTTAACCTCAGCCTGTGCTTGCTTTAGGATGAATGATTAAAACAGGCTTTGACTTTGAATTAAGGTCAAATGGATAGATATTACTTGTACATCCATTCAAAATCAATAGCTTTCACAGAGAAGGCTTTCATAGGATTCTATACCTCCATGCAGATGCAACAATAACTCATTGTTGAACTTTTGCAGAATGAAATGACCACGCCAAGCAACAACTTTCACAGGAAATCTCTGTCAAGCATCAATGCCACAACTTTTCCAGCTTTTACAGGGAATACTATGCTTCAGCCCCTAACCAAGCCCATGCACTCAGTCCATACAACAGCCTCCAGCCACCAAAAATAACCCCACCCTCATCGATGGACAGACCACTCCTTCCTCAACTCTCTCAACTGTAATATCTTCCTCAATTTCACCAAACTCACCTAAGAAATATTGGAGGATTTTCATCTCCTAAGGGTCAAACCGCCAATGTGTTTCTGTGGAGATCCTTGTAGGCTTCGTGGGTCACATGGCATCTCCTACATTTATGGCCTACGCTTATTCATGTGTGCCAACTACGAGTACGGCAAGCCTCAACAAAGACTGTACGAGTACCCATCGGTATAGCGACGAGTATATCACTAATGTGGCACTTTCTGTACAATTTCATACACTATCTTACTAATCTACCCTCTTATTTCATTTGTCCAGTCTCCTCCACATATATGTGTCTTCATGGAATTGCTGGACATGAAGCAAAATGCGCACTAGAAGCGGTGAGGTCGATATGAGCATGCGATGGAGGAGAGAAGTGTATGAACGCCAGGAGTACGAGCAACAGTAGGAGGAACTACAGCTCAAGCATTAGGAGGAGGAGCATACGAAGAAGGTAGCGAAGGAGCACGCTGCGACTAAGGCACACGAAATAGAGAAGGAAAGAAAACGGGAGAGGGCCCATCGCGCTAAAGCGGAGGGCTCCGATGCCATGCGAAAGGGCAAATATACTAGGTGCACTCAGCAGAGAGCATTTATTGTAACCCAGTTTATTTTCATTCTGTAAGGCATGTTTGGTTTAGCAGTGATACACTATTAAGAGTCTTTAGGTGTACTGTACATACTAACGTTTGTTGTTGTCATCTCTTTATAGTTATGGTTCATTCATGCAGCGACGAAAAACCCTACATTCCATGTAATGTTTATCAGCATATGTAACCTCTATACCGGGTTATATGATATTCGTATTTCACAACTATTATTGTTCGACAAATTAGATTTTGTATCCTTCCGACGTTACTTCCTAAAAAATTACCTACACAAATACATTAATGAATAATAAAATGTCGACAAAATTACGTTAAAACAAATTTACACGCACTCATTCATCTAGTTCATTTCTTTATTTATTCACTCATCCCGTGATAAAACTAAATTATGCTACTGCACTCTATTCAATCCTACTATCTACAGTAGATATTGCACTCTATGTAGAAAGATGACACAAAATGACACACATTCACTCATCAAGTTTCTTTATTTATTTATTCGTGTGTCCTAATGTAACAAAGTTATACTACCATATTCTATTTAGCCTCGAAACGACACACGACAAGACGCAACGTGATGGGACGAAGCAGGGCCGGCCTGTATTCGGGGTGCCAAATACGACACTGTATACCATATTCGGTACCTGAATACAAGGAGTTTTCAGCATCTGATGTGCTAAATACAGTGAACAGTGACGTGTTCGGTACCTCAGGTACCAAAATTGATTTTTCGGTGTTTGAGATCCTAAATACCGGTGCTAGATTTGTAAATACACTATTATATTATCTATTTTAATAAATATGATAACTTTGTTACCTATTTTTAGATTTTTGCACAACTCCCACTCATCTAAGTCATCTTAGCCAGGTCGCAACTGGTCCACGTCAATGGCCGATGGCTTGTCCATTTTACGATATTTCCCACATGCCTAACCTTCATTGTAATATCCATAATTTGAATCCTCTGCGGTGTAATACCTGATGCTGCACAGTGTACTCCCATACTGTATATGTAGAGCCATGAAATATAAACCGGCCTATATTTAAATATATTCCCTGTTATTAGCTTGCAGAAGTTAATAATGCACATATAAACAAAACTTAATTGCTGTCTGCTTTATTCCAGGTTGATACTTATGTGTCTAATTAGATCACTAAGATCATCTCCAACAGCTACCTTAAATTTTCATCTTAAAAATACTATTACAGTATCCTCTATCACTATTATTACATCGCTTATTTTTTTCATCTTCAGCAGCTACCCCATTTACTACCTTCTACTCTCTTTTTTCTCTCTCGATCCGCTACAGTGCTGTACAGTGTTACAGATGCTACAGTACCTCCGCAGATTCGCGTCCCAGTACTCTCTCCGTAACACTGTAGCACCAGATGGGGATGGTTTCCCGCGCTACAGTACCGTAAATACTGTAGCACTAGATTCTGTAAATTTGAAGTCACTGCTAGAGTTGGCCTAACAGGAGATAAACACTGCTGTTATTAGTTAAGTTGGTACATATGCTGATACGGAATCTTTTGTAGATACCTATAACTAGAGGCGGATCCACCGTAGGGACTCGAGCCCTCTCAAAGCCGTTCAATTTTTAGTCATAAAAGAGGAAGAAAAAGATACCGAAGAAGAATCCCTACTTAGATCATCTCCAGCAGCTAACTTAAATTTTCATCCTCAAAAATACTATTACAGCATACTCTATCACTATTACAGCGTCTCATATTTTTTCATCTCCAGCAGCTACCCCATTTCCTATCTTCTACTCCTCTTTTTCTCTCTCTAGATCCGTCTGTCAGCCTCTGTAAACAGTGCTGCTACAGTACCCGACGCGTTTTCCTGCATCCGGGCCCACTTGCAGTCACTGGGAGCAGTGCTGCTACAGTACTGCTACATTGTTGCTACAGTGATACGCGCTGCTACAGTAGTCCGCAAAAATACAGACCCCCGCTCTCTCTCCGCAACACTGTAGCGTCACTGTTTGGCACTGTAGCACTGGATATGGTGAGTGCATTTTCCAGTGCTACAGTACTTTGCGGAGTACTGTAGCACTGGATACTACCTTTGCTGGAGTTGGTCTTAGTAGCTGTTGATCTGCCACTGCCTATAACATACTAACCTCCCTCGTTGATCAGGATGTCTCGTGTTAGTTGGTAAGGGGCACTATCAATTGGTCTCTTTCTTTCAAGCTAAGGTGCCAGGGGAGACGATAGTGATCGAGGCTTGTTAGTTGGGAGGAAACTGGCACTAGTAGGATTGATTATTAGGCAGCTTATTTTTGACAAATCTATGGTGAACAATTAGTCATGGATTCAAACTAATTTTCTCGCTCCAGGGTGATATTATATAGATATATATAATGGTCAAGCAGACAACTGGTGAGACAAGTACGTAATATATATAGGCGGATGAAAATATGATCGAGTTGGTTGGACATCAAATCTCACGCGGCTCGACTCTTGTATGCATTGTTGCTCAAGCGGGTGATGAATTGAGCGAGATCGATGTGCCACTACTACTTTGTCCTTTGCTGTCACTCTCACTCAAAGGCTCAAAGCCATATATATGTACAGCGCAAGTTCCTTTCCATCCTATGACTGATCAAAATAATATAGGGCTAGTAGTATGCTAACCAAGAGCGAGAACTAGTAAAAGTCCGTGAGATTATGGCAAGTGGCCGGCCGGATGTCAAGCTAGCTCAAATTTGATGCACAAGCTAGTCAAGTCAAGTGTGGGTGATGCATATGTAGGAGATGAAAATCAAGTAGGTGATGCATATGTAGATAGGACCTCGATCTATCCTACCCAGTATTGATTAGTATTTTGTTTGGACGAACCACACCACATCACTATATGAGACTACGTATGTATCAGTGTTCGTGGCAACATTGAAATGGACTTTCGCGTGAAGAGGAAATCAACGAGGCAGGTACCGTGTAGAAGGGAGAAGAGGTGTGCGTGTTTGGCAAAATCATCGTACGTTGACGTGGTAGAAATTAAGCATGCTACTCCTACGCACCTACGCGTCGGCTCGGCGCATTGTGGCGGTGATGGCGACGACCGGAGGAGTCAACAACGGTGACAGCTCGGGCTTGCTCGACCGCACGCGCTCGTGCGGTCGTGCCTAGATAGGACAGGAGGTTTAGATTTTAGTCTATCGACGATCGTGTTAGTGTTGGAATATTTAACTTTTTATTCTATTAGAGTGATAATTTTTTATTGAAAATGATAAATGAGTTCTCTAAATTTATAATAATAAACTCAGTAACAAATTCATCACTATAACTAATAGCAACGTGAAAAAAAAATCAAATACACCCTTAGTGGTAGACCACCAATTATATATCAGCTGCGTGCTGCTTATCCATCGATCCCAGTGCCGTCTCACCCATCCCATGCATTCCGGCCGTCACCATCCGTCGATGAAAGCAGCCACTGCGAGGCACGCGACTTGGTAGCTCTCTTTCATGCGGTCACATCCACTGCATATCGCGCGCGCGAGGCCTAGCTAGCTTTACCGTGCAGTGTTCATCGATCACAAGATACGAGTGGTGATCATCGATTCGCGCCATCCACCTGCTGCTGAGCTAAGCTCAATTCTTTCCTAGTTAGTGCTTCAATTCTCTACTGAAAAAGCTCCTAGTTAGTGCTTCAATTCTCTGCTGAAAAAGTTCCTAGTTAGTGCTCCAATTCTCTGCTGAAAAAGTTCCTAGTTAGTGCTTCAGTTGTCTGCTGAAAAAGTGTTTCATATTAATCTGGCTTTACCAATGAAATGGATCGAGGAGAAAAGTGCTAGCTGGAGATTCTTCTCCTCGTTCCCATCTCGTTTCCCGGCCCCCGGACGAACATGCTGGAGAGAAAACTAGAAAAAGACGAGTTAAGGGTCAAATGATACTGTTAATCCTAGATAGTAGCTACATGTAGGATCTATATATTGACACCTTTAACTTTAGCAACTTGCTTTTAAGCACTGCATCAGCATGGTCACTAATTGTTGGCAGCAACACTGGAATAGTAGTGCGCCATATATTCACAAAGCGTGCGTTTACACCACTACGACCCATCGAGCAAGCTGAGTCTTTCACGAGTTAACAAATCAAAGTAGCTAATTCACTGATATCACGTACATATCGAACTCTATCTAGCATGCAACAGAGATTCTTTTTTTAATTCGAATCGTTAAAATGAAATATCTCTAGAACCCATATCTGATTTTCGATCCGTTTAAAAATATGCTTAACAAAATAAAATACATAAAGACTATATTTTGATATAATTTTAGGATCGTTATATTGTTAAAACATAGTACTTCTTTTGTAGCAACTTATCTATCTTCTGGATCACAATTATATTGTTTTTGAATCGTAACTGACCCTAAAACAGTATAGTTACGACTATATATATTTGTAGAAACTAACATATCTTATGGATCGTAACTATACTGTTTTTGATGATAAAAATAACATAATTACAATTTCAGAAGATACCAAATTATAATCATATATATTTATAGTAACTGACCTATTTGATGGATCATAATTATACTGCTTTTAAGATTATAATTATTGATGATACAACAACAAACTATAATACGTCTAGGCATATAATAGAGATACTATATATATATATGTGGAGGGTGGGGGTCGTTCAAACGGTCTTGTTAACGTGTGAAACCGCTGGTCTTCTTTGGAAGGCTAGCTCTAATCATCAGGCTTTTAGACAAACAAATTCATTAACCAACAATTCTTGCGTGCGGTCAGGATAGTACCCAGGATTAGAGGAAGCTTATGATCAATATGTTACTCCGTATGTGATTTGATTTGAGATGCAACTTACACAAAAATAATGGTACTAGTAAGCAGCTATGGCCACATGAGAATGTTTGACTTATCTGCGGCTAATTAAGCATTTTGGACTACAGGACACAACTTCCGACAAGGCACAGTGTGTTCTGCATGTTTCCACCTGCTGCAATTTCATACTGTATGCTCTTGGTTTATCATCTGCAGCTTCGGTAGTTAATACTTAATAACTAATCGACCAACACTTCTGTCTGAGAAACTTCCTTGTTGCTCTCTTGTCAACAAAACGAAAAACTTGATCAGTTGCTTTGATATTTCTTTAAGCACATAATTCCAAATTAGACTGTTATTCTTCCATAATAGTTCCTTTCCCACCACAGGTTTCTGAGAATATTCTAGCAAATTAAGACAAATTGATTTTAGAACTACATTGGTCAATGGATGTTTTTGTTGACTATATCTTCTTTCTGATGTTCCTTCTTTCTTTTCAAGAAAAAGGATATGCACTCTCTAAAACTGAAATAGGAAGTTGTGCTACTGCATCCAGAATAGACGACTTTACATTCTTTCGTGAGAAGCTAGTGCAAACATGATAACATGAATACGAGCTGCAATATGCGATTGGAAGGGAGAGACATTCCTTCCAACAAATTTTGAAGAAAGGAGTCGCGATCGAACCCAAGTTGGCTAGTCCACAACTTGTGGGCGCTAGCCAACCCACCCCAGAAGACTCTCCTCACTTGATCGAGCTCCAATAAAATTAATACTGCAACATGCTGATAGCTGAGTAGTTTGTTTTAAAAAAATCAACAATTTGATCTTGTTTATACTGGAATGCTGGAAGTACCGCTTAAATCCCTAAATACGAAAAATAAAAAGGAAAAGATGTACATTAGCAAGTAGAATATACTGTATTAATTTCTAGCTTAGCAATAACACCAAGGCACCAACCAGCTTGCTATAGTTTTACACTTCCATGTGCCATGATGCATGCTCTGATGATTCAATACTAGCAGTACTCGCTAGCTAGTTCTTGCCCTCCCCTAAATGGAAAATATAATGCAATTGGCATATTCACTTGCCAGTGTGAAAAACAGTTCTTTACTGCCCTTTATTCTCCACAAGCTGGAGTAAATAATCAGAGAGGATTTTTACAGTACACCTAAATGAGTGTATGCCGTCCATTTTTCTCATCCGATGGTTTAGATTGATCTAATAATACTCTATCGCCTATCAGTATCATAGGTATCATTAAAGAGTATCATGAGTATCATAAGGGTAGAATTGGAAATAAAAAACCATGATAAACTTGTAAATTATATGTTTAATTAGGAAATGTCAAAATATTAGTTTATTCTTCGAATAAGCTTTCACTTATTCTGTTCATTTCATTTATTAGGGTTTCCACCCTCCGTCGATCGGTCGATGATGGGTGATGAAGGTTCGAAGTCCGGTCAATCAATGACGTAATTACCCCTAAGGGTATCAAGATAATTACAATAATACCTACTAAAATAGACGGTTGGATTACAATAATGATACTCTCCATCATCTAGTATCGGTGTACTGTAAATGTTCTCTAATCAGAAGGACAGTACTGCTACCAACAAATGCAAAGAGGTAAAAGCATGCGGCCTTGGTTATCACCAGCAAACACTGCACGTTTCTAATGAGGTGGTTTCATCGTACTTCTGCCTACAAAATTCCCTAGCTCAGAGCAATCACATGATGTTACACCAGTTTTTTTTAATTAATCAGTGGCTTGCGCTCTAACCAAGGTACACCTAGCTAGCTTGCCTTTAATTAAGTAGTAGTGCACTAGAGTGAGATAATTAAATAGTAAGCAAAAATCAAGTGTGATGTAACCGATGACGGATGCAGCAAGCCATAAAGGTGGCTATTCTCCTTTCCATCTCATCTCCCTCTTCTTCTGTTTTTCTTCTCTAAAAAATAGAGGAGAGGCTATAGGAGAGTAGCAGCTGATAGAGGTTGAGCCCGTCGCGCCAGGGTTTAAAACGGTTACCGTTTGAAAATCGTGGTAAACAAGTTTACCTCTTCGTATCGATAATAAAAACCAATCGTTTTTTAAATTTAAATAAAAAAATATTTTTTAAAAAAAATTAAAGATAATTCTAAGATATATTGTGAATTTTTTTCCCAAAAATAATGTCGATTGCATCATATTCTATAGGGAGAAAGTTTTTTTTTAAAAAGGTTGAAGCGTGTAACTCATTTATTAACTTATGTTAAGGAAAAACTTAACATATAAATATGGATTTTTCTTGTGTAGGGAGTATCTTAATAGGATTTTTAAAATTATTTTCACTTCATTTAGAGTTTTATTAATTTCTTCATGATTTTTACAAAGTTCACAAGCATAAAGTGAATATGTTAAGAAACAACTAATTAACTTTTTCATATCTACCATTATTTTTTCTACATAAAGCATAGTATAAGTAAACTAATAAAAGTGGTTTCACTAATTTTGGAGGTGTGATGGGTTAGTTATGAATTAATCTAGTTGCAACATATTTACATAATCCTGTATGTAGCAATAACTATTTTATGATTTCATGTATTTTTAAAAGACATAGGATCATGTAAGAAAACTAACAAAATTGGTTTCATGATTTTTGGATTAGCAAAGAGTAAACTATGCATTTAATTAGGTCTAGCAAATACATTTTCTCAAAGAAAATATTCAATTTTTTATAAGTATAAATACTTTAATCATGTAGATAATATTACAAGGAAACAAAAAAATTTGTTTCACTTTATTTGAAACTGAAATGAATTAGTTATTGATTTTACAAGGTTGAGTCATTTTTTTGTTGAACTTCACTCAAATTCGAGAAAACCGCTTGATAAATCGTTAAAACCGAACGATTACCGATAATTCAAAAAATATGGAAAAACGCTCGATAAATCGCTAAATATGGTCAGTAACCGTAGCAAACCAATCAGTTACCGTTCGGTCGATTCGGTTCGAATTCTCACTGAATTTCAAATTTGACAAGTGAATTTTAAGCAAATTCTTGCCAAATTTTACCCGGTTATCACAATAACCATGATTTTCTGATAACCCCCTGGAGCGGTTTTTAAGGTCGAAACGGTTTTCCGAGCCTTACCTCTCGCCCCTGAAGATCTGCCGCTGGGTGTAACATGACACCTTCCTCGGTGAAACTAATTAAGTTCAGAAAAAACAATGACAGGACAAGAAAAAAAAAGTGCTTGGTGGGAACACAAGTACAGCATTGTCATTAGCTTTGGCTCCAAAGTGCTACTACTTGGCATGTACCTTTCGGTCCCTCCTAAGGAAATTAAAGTTGCTTAACTAGGTAGTGATCATGTGAGCAGCGCTGCTAATCACATGCATGCATCACCCAACCACAGTTGATTAAGATTGTTTAATTAAGATCCATGCATCGATATGGAATCGCATCGCTTAGCTTGCGATTCTACGCGGAAGTGCTGAGCGAGCTTTGTGGCATCTGGCATTCGTGCCGGCCTTCCATCACTTGGGACTGGCCTGATCGAGAGAGATTTTATCGCCGCGCGCCTGGTACGGCTCTCGTGCATGCATGCATGTGAGGTGTTGCAGGCTAATAGCTGCAGCTTGGGGTTAATCCGTTGACGTGCCATCTTCTGGTTGGAGCTTAAAAAATGATTGAGCTGTGTCCGCGTGTCAATGTGCTATATCATCCGATCGAAGCTGTAGCTAGCCTGTGGTAGTAGCTTCAGTTAAGCCCGTACACTTGCTTGCAACTGTTCATGTACTTCGTCTCCAGCTCTTCCGTGATGGCAGTAGCTAGCACCTAGCAGGCACTAGTATCCAGCAGATTATCTCACGCCCCTCCTAATTCAGCATCAGCTGTTTCCCGGGTTTAATTTCAGCTCAAGATGCAGGGAGAGGAGTCAAAGATATTCGTCATTATATATATATACATATCTTGATCTGTACATGGCTGTGAAGAAGCACAATCTTCAGTGCCAAACCTGCAAAAATTGCATGCGCATATGTATGTACCTTAGAGCTGACAACTTTAGCACATTGTTAGGTAAGTTAATTAACCAGGTTTTATTTGCGAGTAAATCGTTTGCATCCCGTAAGGCCAGAAGTTCCTTCCATTACCTAAAAAAAAACTGGAAATAAATTGCAAGGCAAGGCGCCGGCCGATTAGTGGTATATATCAATCAATCAAAGTGTACCTCGTCGTATTACTTTTGGATATATCATCACGCGCGCGCGCGCACGTACGAACGAACGGTGGATCATCGTTGTAGGACAGGTGTTAGCACATGGCAAATGCTCTTTTACAATCAACTAGCTGCATGCTGCCATCTTTTGGTTAAAACTACATCATCGTCATCGTCGTCTTGAGCAGATAGCCAGATACACAGTTGGATGCAACGTAACCTTTTTCAGGTGTCGAGAATTGTTTACACCGGACGTGCGTGGCCAAAGTCTCGGTACATGTTGCTGCAGATACTGCCCACTAGATGCTACAGCAGATCAATCATGCATCATGCATGCAGATGCAGGGAGAGGGAGCTGGACTGGACGAAAGAACGTGCATGGGCTATTTGTATATTCTCTTCTCCCTTGAGATTTTATAAACTGATTGATGGTCATGCGAGGTGGTTGCCGCCATGCGTGTTTTAGATGCTACCTTCTCTGTGACTTGGTTTCGTTTGGAATCTAGTACCGGAGGGAAGAAGGTGATGTGTAGAACAAGTGAACAGTTGAGAAAGCTAGCTCGTTGGCCGGTGACTCCATCTTAATTTCAAACTTCTCTGGAATCTCTTTCGAGAGTCAACAACACCTCGAATGTGCTGTGTACGGTATACTTTTGAGTTGTGGACGGAAAGGACGCACAATGCCGGCCTTTTGTTACACGTGAAAGCTGAGGCCACAGCTGAAGCGAAGCAGCTCATCAGGAAGATGTGCCTGTTCCAAAAGACAAAGAGAACAAATAAGATGCTAGAGCAGGAAAAAAAAAAGATGAACACTCACAGATGATAAAGGCTCGTGAATTTGGCCCAAGATTTTGGAGCGGGAAGGCCGACGGCAACTACGGATCGGAGAGCCCATTTCCAGCAGCCTGCCCGCCCGCCCATGCAGTCGCATGGCATCCAACGATTCCCACTGCGCGGGCGTGGCATCTCCCTCCCTCTCATCGCTCTTCTGGTTCAAAACTTTTTGGTAAAATGTTTTAGTAAATTTTTGTCAAAAGTTTTGTTTAAAATGTTTGTTCAATATTTTTGCTCAAAACTCTCACGAAAAGCTTTAAAAGAAAAATTGATAGAAAAGTTTTTGAAAATAGAAAGATTTCCAAAAAAGTGAAGGATACGTGCGCATATTAGCAGGGTCCATGGCTCCACTTTTTTCACCGCTTTTTCTGAGGTTTTTTCTAAAATAATACTAGTAATTTAATGAAATGTTACAAAAACATCATATATTTTTAAAAAATTGTAAAAATAATACCCTTTTAGCAAATCAACTGTGGCCAATTGCCGACAACTGACCTGCGCCGGTCGGTACTATTTTTGCAATTTTTCGAAAATACATAATATTTTTATAATTTTTCATTAAGTCAATAATATTATTTTTTAAAAAAAATCGCTTTTCCCTGCGGCTTGCGTCCTCCTCACCGACCGCTCGCCCGCTGCCACCCTTCCAGTCTAGGGTTTTACCTTTCACCTCTCGCCTCCCTCCGAACCTTCGCCATCTCCGCAGGTTGGTATCTAGACCTTCTCGGTGCCTCCCCGTTCGATTCCTCTGCTCTCCCGTGGTGCTCTCTTGAACGATTCATCGGGATTTTTTTTGGTAGCGTGTCCGCGCCGAAAGGGGAGAAGCAGGGAGGTTAGGAGTGCGGCTGCGAGAGAGAGGAGAGATGACGCCAACTTCGACTACGACACGCGCCAGTACGACCTGGAGCGCCTCTTCTCCAAGTACGGCCCCATCCGCCGCATCGACATGAAGTCCGGTATCTAATCTTCCCCCTCTCTCCATCTCTCATTACTTGTCCGGTGCTGGAACAGTGGAATTTAATAGATGCGGAAAATGCTGCTTGTTTCATCAATAACCACAAGTGCCCAATGAATACTTATTCTGCTCTTTATGTATCAAAATCTTACAATGAACTATCTGGACTCATGAGCATTTATTTCGTCATCACCATGAGTGTGTAATGTGTTACGAGCACACTATGAACCATTATGTCCTAAAATGCCGTAACTGGACTTGATCCAGCTTGTGTATAACTGTACATATGCCGGGCGCCTATCTACTTACTACACTTCAGTGCCTGATCATTTAGTGCATATGCTGTTATTGGACGTGTAGCATGTGTTCTGAATTCATTTCGGTTCATTATGCATATTATGTACTACTAGTGGCAGTGGGGAGAAGGGAATACCTAAAAGTCCTTGCTCAGTCACTCCCTTAATGTACCTAAAAGTACTTTGAAGATGAGCATGATGCGGAGGATGCAATAAGGTGGCTCGACAACATGGCTTTTGGTTATAACAGACACAGGCTCTCTGTAGAATGGTCAAGGGTAAATCCTTGTCTTTGCGGCTGGATGAGATATTTTGTCATTTCCATTTTCTGTACAAGTAGCCAAAAGAAATTTTGCTGATTGCCATCATTCATGTGTGTATTTCCCTAGCAAGTTGAACCAGTGCCAAGGAGCCGTGATAGGCCTACTGGGGATGTAAAGCTGACAAGAACTCTCTTTATTATCAACTTTGACCCCATCCGCACTAGAATTCGAGATATTGAGAGGCATTTTGAACCTTATGGCAAGATTACGAATATCCGTATTCGGAGGACTTTTGCATTTGTACAGTATGAAACGCAAGAGGAAGCTTCTACCGCTGTCAAGAACACTGATAAGAGGTATACTTGCTTCCTTATGTTGTCATTGACCGCCATCTAGTCTGTCCAATGCTGCTAATTTTTTTATTGCACAAAACTTGATTAGCGTGTAGTTCCGTGCCAGAAGAGTTTCCCCACAATCTCCATTATCTTCACTCTACTAGAGGGCCTGACACTGAATATGCTTCTAGATTATAACTAGGCTATATTTGTATAATGGATTGTATCCCTTGTACCTGGATATTTTTACTTATTTGGATGATGACTTCGTATGCCTAAATATCACATTATGTTATGCTGATTTATCTTAATGGCATTCTATTGCGGCCATGTTGATTGCCCTGATTCCTATAATAAATTACATTAGTGTCGATATGAAAGTGATGGATACTTCTCATCTGTTATATGTTTATACCCTCCAACATTGTCTGTGGCCTCAAGCATCTTCTAGTTCTTCATCATAAATTTATTTGACAAATGTATCTAAGAGTCACTTTTTTGTTGAAGTGATACTTTGCTCTTTTCTTGTGCCTTTTCATTCTGATAGCCATTTGATGAATTTGCACATACATTTCATATGCATTGTTTTCTTGTAATGAAAGTTGGTTTTCACTTTTGAGGACTAAAACTTCAAGTTTGTGACTGAAGCCCTTCCTGTTATTTCTCCTGTTGCATGTCAGCAAAAGATAGATGTAATAGACATATTGATCATATGAATCTGCTAAGTTCTTGTATTTATAACTGTGGTTACTTCCTTAGCTTGACTTGATGTAATCGAGTGCTTCTAGTTTTCTTAACTGTTGTAATTTCAAGAATTTCTTGCCTACATCTGAGTTTGGTCTCAGTGAATAAACTTTGTTATGTTAAATTTCTCCTGATTAGCTGTTATTCCTTTCTATTGCTGTGCAGCATGATTTTGGACAGGGTAATGACAGTTGAATATGCCTTCCGGGATGATGACAATGAGAGAGGTGGCAGCCCCAAGCGAGGTGCTCCTGATAGACGTCGTGGCAGCCCCCACATGTGCTCCCCTAGCCCAAGGTATCCAAGGGACTACGATCGACGTGCATGTAACCCTGTGTATGATCGGCGTGATGGAGCAATTTACAATAGGAAAAGTCCTGGTTATGGTCGTTACGACAGGAGCAGAAGCCCTGTTTACAATTGTTATGATAGGAGAAGAAGCCCTGGTTATGGTCAATACTAGCTGAGAAGAAGTTTATGAAGTTCCATATTTTAGTTGGAGAGTGAGTTTACCGTGCTGAAATGCTGAGATTTTTTTCAATGGCACTACTTTTAAGTGCCTAGTTCTTGTCACCATGATGTGTTACGATTCTTTAATTCATTACTGCTTTGGAATATGCTGTTGACCCCTTGCTCGAAATCTTTTGTAGTTGGTCGATTCTGAAGGATCCAGTAAGGAAATAGTTCCATGGAAGATGTGGTTGACAACATCATCTTGCTGTACCAAGTATACTCGGAGCTGTCTTAGGCGTTGCAAAAGAGTGAGAGAATGTAACGTGATAGGAACGTTACACTGAATATCTTACACTGAAAATGTAATGGCTCCTAACGAACTTCTACACTGAATATCTGTGTTCCCAGTTCTTCTGAAGTGTGTAAACTGTGAACTAGTTTCAGTGATGATCTTATGTCTGCATTGCAATCAGATATTTTTGTTGATTCGCTAAGTTTATTTTGCACTTTATTTTAATTTAAACTAGACTTTTGACCGTAATGTGCTTGACTGCTTGTTCGCGCCATCGCATGTACTAGACGTGTTGTGCTTCAATTGGTACAGAAATCTGATTCGACACCGGTCGACCTGGTGGCTAAGGTTCGTCAATTCTGGGATCTAACGGTGCTGGAAGCTGCCCCCGACAAATCGACGGTTCTGCTTTTGGCACCTCGCTGCCCTTCCCTGGTGCCGCTCCGGACCTTATCGCCGTCTCGCCGTTACTCCTCCGCGCGCCCCTAGCGCAATGCACCTGCCAGCGCCGCTCCCGCCCACCTCCGCGCCCTCCCCGACTCCCCGAGCCCCCCTCGTCCCGGGGGCTCTCCGCAGCAGCGGCCGCCGCCGCAGGCGCAAGCCGCCCACCACTTCCCCGTCCATCCCCGGCGCCCAGGCCGAGCAGCCGGATGCCCTCGCCCTCATCCTCCGTACCGAGGCCGCCGTCTCGGGCGTCTCCCGCAAGGCCGCAGCCGCGCGGCAGCAGTCCACGCGCCTCTGGCCCCGCGCCGTCCTCGAGGCCCTCGATGCCGCCGTCGCCTCCTGCCGCTGGGAGCCCGCCCTCGAGATCTTCGAGCTGCTGCGGAAGCAGCAGTGGTACGAGCCGAGGTCGCAGACCTACGCGCGGCTGCTGATGATGCTCGGCAAGTGCCGGCAGCCCGGTCCTGCCACCGCCCTCTTCAAGGCGATGCTCTCGGAGCGGCTCAAGCCGACGGTGGACGTGTACACGGCGCTCGTCGGCGCGTACGGCTACAGCGGCTTACTTGAGGAGGCGCTGGCCACCGTCAATCAGATGAAAGGCGCCGCGGATTGCAAGCCGGACGAGTACACGTTCTCCGTCCTCATCGACTGTTGCGGTAAATCGCGCCGCTTTGATCTAATTCCTGCTGTTCTTGATGAGATGTCGTACCTGGGGCTCGAATGCAATTCAGTTATCCATAATGCGATGATTGATGGGTATGGTAAAGCCGGCATGTTGGAGGAGATGGAGAGTGCACTTTCCACTATGCTTGAGAGTGGGAACAATGTGCCAGACATTTACACGATGAACTCCATCATCTGGGCATATGGGAACTATGGAAAAACAGATGAAATGGAGAAGTGGTACAGTGATTTTGAGTTGATGGGTGTTGAGCCAGATACGAAGACGTTTAACATCATGATCAAGTCCTATGGTAAGGCTGGCATGTATGACAAAATGATGTCGATATTCAAATATATGAAGAAACGGTTTTTCTCTCCAACCGCGGTTACCTTCAACATAGTAATAGAATGCTTTGGACGTGCTGGCAACATCGAAAAGATGGAGTACTATTTCCGGTTGATGAAAATTCAGGGTGTCAAACCCAACCCCGTCACTTACTGCTCGCTAGTTAATGGATACAGCAAAGCTGGGCTTCTTGACAAGGTTCCAGGAATTATTCGACAGACCGAGAACACTGATGTTGTCTTAGATACTCCATTCTTCAACTGTGTGATCAATGCATATGCGAAATCTGGAGATATCAAAATAATGGAGGAAATGCTACAGCTTATGAAGGACAAGAAATGCAAGCCTGACAAAGTAACTTGTGCCACCATGGTTCGTGCATACACTGCACATGGGATGGATGAAGCTGCAAGGTTGTTAGAGATGGAAGTTGAAAGATGCGGTAACAAACTGCCGGTAAGTATCATAAGCTCATCCTTATTATCCCTTGTTGATTCATTAATATCAGTGGTAATCTTGTTATTGGATCAGGGAGCAGTTTTTGAGGTTGATGGCGAATAATGCCTAATCCAAGATTGGAGAAATATGATGCGATGCAGAAGGACCGTTGGAGAATATGTCTTTAAACCCATAACAGGGTCTGACCAAAAGGAGTGCACCCAATTGGTTCATATTTAGTGTCGCCGCACAACATGACATGTGGTCAGTTTGGTCCATTGTGGTGAAGCCAAGGTTAAGGCGTGCTACTTATATTTCTTTGTCAGGACCACCTCATCTACTCCCCGAATGATGGCCTGATCCTGCTGGACATATTGCTGTATTGTTACATCTTCCAAGTGGGACTGTGGGAGGTTGGGGATGCAGAGAATGGGAAGCAGCGTGGATGCCACTGTCAGCTCATGAGTAAATCATGGGGGAGCCGCGCACAGGACGCAGGAGTTGCGTTGCGGACTTGGTTGAGGTGTAACCAATTAGCGCCGCTGGTCCTTCACACGCGGAGCAACTACAGTGGTCAATTGTTGCTGAACGTTTGCTGCTGATGAAGTGGTGAAACCCTGAAACTGTAATATATGCGCAACCTTATGTGCGCTTTCAGGGAGTAAATTGATGCGTGCTGTCTAGTTTCATGTCGATTCTTGATGAGTTCTGCATTCAGATTTGTTTGGTTTTTAAAATAAGCAGCTGTCTGACCAATGCACATCACTGAACAAACAAACAGGTGACATTAGCCCTCCTCCGCGTTGGAAGCAGCAAAGCAGGGGGGGGGGGGGGGATACTATCATGAGATTGATATCAGAGCCAGAGAAATCCATGAACTGACTAGACTAACAGCGTGGTGAACTCTCAACGGGGTGGACTGGACTAACCAACCAACCAACGTCCCGTCCGATCGGAGGGGGGAAGCGGTGGGAGGCGATGGACTCGTAGTCGCCGTCGGGCCAGCGGCGCCGGCGCCAGCGGAGGGAGCACACGAAGGAGGAGGCAGCGGTGACACTGCGCAAGGCGTGGTGCCGCCTGCGGCTGTCGGCGCGCGTGCCGCCCTGGGACGCCGTCGTGCTCACGGCCGCCAGCCCCGAGCAGACCGCGCTCTACAACCGCCAGCTCGCGCGCGCAAGGAGCCTCGGCCGCTTCCCCGCCTCCACCGCCGCCATCGCCGTCCCCGACCCCGACGGCGCGCGCATCGGCTCCGGCGCGGCCACGCTCCACGCCATCGCCTCGCTCGTCCGCCACCTCGCCGTCCAGGTCCTACTACCTCCAGCTTATCGCTAGCTTGCTGTACTAGCCTGCTGCTTCCTTGACCGATTACGACATCAATTGCAGGCTTCCAAGGAAGAGATTGGTGAATTCCTAACCGAAGCAAATGGCTGTTCTGGGATAAGTGCGCACTTGCTGCGGCAGCGAGCCTCATGGCGACGAAGCACGTGCTTTTACTTCACGCCGGGGGCGACAGCAAGAGGGTTCCATGGGCGAACACCATGGGCAAGGCTTTCCTCCCTCTGCCTTACCTGGCCGGGGACAATCCTGATGGTCCTGTTCCACTTCTGTTTGATCACATTCTCGCGATTTCATCTAGCGCAAGGCAAGCTTTCAACAACCAAGGTTGTAGCTTAAAGAAAAATGATTAGCACTTAATGTCCAAAGAAAGGGAATGCCACTTTTGTGCCCGTTTTTAATTGATTCAGAATGACCAGGTGGGATTTTCATAATGACGGGGGATGTTCTTCCGTGCTTCGATGCGTCAAACCTAGTTCTTCCGGACGATGCTGCTTGCATTGTGACGGTTCTGACCACTCTGGATGTGGCCGCTAATCATGGAGTGGTTGTAGCGTCAAAGGACGGGATCGATCTCGAGAACTATTCGCTTTGTTTGGTTGATAATCTCCTGCAGAAACCGACAGCAAGTGAGCTTGTGGAGGGCCAGGCCATCCTAGATGATGGAAGAGGTAAAGCATGGCGGGACCTTGTTACCCTTGCACATTCGTCTAGCCAGAGCTCATGACTAGTAAGACAGAGGCAAGCTACCCTTTCCAGCATTGATATGTGAACTATAACATTTTACAATCATGATTTTCTTTCTGATGGCTTCCTGAGACACTATTGGATGTTGCACAACAGGTCAATTCGTTTCTATTGAAACTATCTTCACTGAATTTAGATAATGTGATTATCCTGCAAAAACACTTGCTGCATTCGTAGCAGTCAGGTCCTGTGATGAACTGATGATCACTTCAACATCTTTTTGAATGCATGGTTACTGTGAATACTGAATACATTTTGTAATGTTGCTCTTCAGCGTACATTATAAACAATCTACTAATCCTGAAGATAAACAAATTTAGTTAGTGACCATCTACAGAGTTTCAATCTATGCTTCGATTTGCTAGCATCCAAACAACTTATGTGGTGGAAACTGAATATCTGAAATGTTGATTTTTCTTTCTTGAAGAGAAACTCTAACATTACTATAGGTCATCTTTGTTAGATGTAGAAAGTGGATTTTCAGAACTTCATTCATCTTATTATCTAGTAGCATATTCAATTTAGATCTGAAATGTGAAAAGTGTGTCCTGAACTATACTCCTTATGCTTCATTGCTTCTTGTTAGTCACATTTATCTAAATAGCAGCTGTGCCTTTTGAGCTTTCAATTTATTTTATCATACTTGCCAATATACTGCAGTTGAGCTTATATGAAGATCTTGTGGCTGCATGGGTGCCAACTAGGCATGAATAGTTGAGAAACCGTCCATTCGGCAAGGAACTGATTGCTGCTTTAGGAAGTCAAAGGATTTTCAGTTTTTGTTCATGTATGTTCCTATTGATACTGCAGTTATCATTACTTTGGGCTAGTGCATTATCTTGGTTTTATATCTAGAGGTTATGCCTTTTTAAGTTTTCATGTACTTATACAAATTCATCTGTTCCTTTCATCTTTCTTTTCAGTTGTGCAAATGAAATGCTAAGTTTGAACTGTTTTCCTTTTCAGATGACTTTTCATTTTTACATTTTGGTACATCTGCGGAGGTTCTTGATCACTTGGCAGGTTCCTATTCAGGACTTGTTGGTCGAAGGCATATGTGCTCACTACCAGAGACCACGACTTGTGATATTGCAGCGACAGCTATTATTTTGTCTACCAAGATTTCTGCTGGGGTCTCAATTGGAGAAGATTCATTGGTTTATGATTCACTACTTTGCAGTAGAATACGAATTGGCTCACAATCCATTGTTGTTGGGCTGAATATACGTGAGTTTCATGGGTACAGTTCTCAGATAATCAGGAGTAGCACTTGTTTCACATTACCCGATTGGCATTGCCTCTGGGAAGTACCTTTGGTAAACTCTGCAGGAAGAGTTTTGGTTTACTGTGGTCTTCATGATAATCCAAAAGTTTCTATTACGAGGGATGGGACGTTCTGTAGCAAACCATGGATAAATGTCTTGGAAGATCTTAAAATCCAGGATACGGATCTGTGGAACTCAACCAACATGACAAATGCTTATGGAATGCAAGGCTTTTTCCTGTCATGTCTCTCTCTGAAATGCTAAATGTAGGCATGTGGCTTATGGGATCAGGCGATCAGCATGTGACTCAGATGGAAAAGTTGCTTCCCTATGGAGAAAACCACATAGGGTCAGCTTGGAAGAGCTGCATATCGTGCTATTGACTACTGTCAGCTTTGCGCGGATGCAGGGAAGCATCGGGCAGATCTTGCAGCTGACATAGCTAAGGCTTGCATGAACTATGGCTTACTCGGGCGTAATCTGTTTCAACTGTGCGGGGAAATGTTACAAAAAGATACCTGTTTAGCAGTTTGTAAAGAATTACTTTCATTCTTTCCAAGTCACAGGGATCAGTATTCTGCGGTTCTTTCTCAGAGCAGAGAATATCAGGTCAAGATGGATCTGCTTAGAGCTTCTGGAGATCTTTCCACTGCATGTATCGTCAAAGAGAAAGTATGGGCTTCCATATCAAGTGAAACTGCGTCAGCAATAAAATATGGATCGAAAGGTACATACTAGTTACTACACAACATTAACAACAACTAAAAACGTTGTATTTCCAAAGCTAACTGTTGTGCTTTCGGTAACTTTTCTCGAAATTCCATGAAATCTTGATGGGCAATGGGCTAACTGTGGTTATTGTTACCTTTACTACAATTGATATTGCTATCTAGTTAACACATCTCATTCTACTATAGAGCCATCAAGCGATTCCATGTCTTCAAACAATGGACGGCGGCACACCCCAGTGGCCCAGTCGAGGTCGCCCACCTTGTACATGGCGCAGCCGCCGCCGTCCACCAGGAGGAGTAGCACCGCCGCCGATGCCAATGCCGCTCGCACACGCATCCTGCCCTGCTTTCCTTACGGTTCGTTCGCTCTTGTGCCTTCTCCTCTCTCTTGTACCATTGCAACCGCTAAAGGTGTGCATGGTTGTCTATATGTGTTTTAGTTATATAGATTGCATATACACACCGAGAGAAAACATGTTGAACAGAATTATATTGGTTAAAAATAAGAATGTTTGATTTATTGTATTTGTCTTATAGACTGAGCTAGGTTTATGTTTTTTTACTGAATTTGAAGCTGTTTAAGCGGATGCAAGAGTTAATAATGTTATCGGTCGCTCGTATGAAGATGACTTTATAATATTAACAAGTCTGTCTGTCTGTATGAATATGATGCAAAAGTCTGCATATATCAAGTTAGACTGAAACAGTGCATACGAGTAACTAAACATAATTCTTTCTGAGATTATACGTATCTGTCGGACCAGATTACTCTCATGCAAGCAACCAATCAGACTCTAAGGGTGTGATTGGTTGCTCATGTGGGTTTTTCATGCATAAAACGTATATGTAGGCTGAAGGAAAGCATACTAAGCGGAGTTATATTTGTTGAAATAAATATTATTTATTTGGTTGTATTTGTTTAGACAGTTTGAACTGGTCGAATATGATGATGCATGAGCAGATATCAGAATTAAATTTATGATTGGTTGCTTATATGGAGATACTTTTATAAAATTGATAAGTGGATCCACTGCAAAAATGAATGTAGTGGACTGCATTCGTTAGGCCAAATTAGAACAATACATGCTAATAACTAAAACACGTTTCTCATTAAGATTATACATATCTTGACAGGTCAGATTACTCTCATACAGGCAAACAATCAACCCCTTAGTTATCCGCATGGGAGGATCATGATCTGACGAATATGTATAATCTCAATAAAAACGTATTTAGTTATCTGTATATATTGTTTTAATTTGATCCGGCAGAAATAAATAGTTCATATATGCGGATCCATAGTTATCAAGTTGTAAAATCTAGTCGAGTCGCTGTAGGGTCGACTTGTCGACTAGTCGGTCGATGACTAGTTCGCTAGGCGGGAGCTGACGGCGACCGAGGCCCGGCTGTCATAGATGAGCTACAGACAACTACAGGAGCCAGAGGCCTGAGACCTCGCCGAGTCTTGCACGTTTAGTATATAAGTTATTTTATATTCCGCGTCGCGGCCAGCTCCCGAAACCCTCCTCTCGTTTCTTTCTTGCCTCCCACGCCGCCGCCGCCATGGCCGATCCGAGGCTGTTCCCGTCGGGATCCGACGACCGCCGGGATGCCTCCGGCCGCCGCCTCTACAACCCGTACCAGGACCTCAATATCCCCTACAAGCAGCTCTACGACCTGCCCACCTCCCCGGAGTTCCTCTTCCAGGAGGAGTCCATCGCGCAGCGCCGCTCCTGGGGCGAGAATCTCACCTACTACACCGGCATCGGCTATCTCGGTGGCGCCGTGGCCGGGGCCGCGCTCGGCCTCCGCGAGGCCGCCCGGGGCGCTGAGCCCGGGGAGCCCGCCAAGATCCGGGCCAACCGCGTCCTCAACTCCTGTGGCAGCTCGGGCCGCCGCCTAGGCAACACGCTCGGGGTCATCGGCCTGATGTACGCCGGGATCGAGAGCGCCATGGTCGCGGCCCGCGACCGCGACGACTGGATCAACAGCGTCACCGCGGGCCTCGGCACGGGCGCGCTCTTCCGCGCCGCCAATGGGCCGCGGTCAGCCGTCGTTGCGGGGGCCGTCGGAGGGGTCCTCGCCGGCACCACCGCGGCCGCCAAGCAGGTCAGCAAGAGATACGTGCCCGCCTTCTGATGCGTCCGTACGGTACTATCTGTGCTGTGATCAAACGATCCAATCAATTCGTCGCCGAGGATGTCATTTATTCGTTTCGTTTCTTGTCCTCCTGGTTAATTATTTGTATTTCGGAAGAGTCATGTTCTTCTCGACATTCCTATATATCGAGTCGTATGCTTTATATGCAAACGATCTGATCAGATCAGAATTTTTTTGGCCTGCCTTGCAATGTAACATCTTCCCTAGTAGCTAGCTAGCTGGTATCGACACAATAATACTGCATTTGCATTATGCTGGAGAACCCATGACATTGTGAAATGTAATGTTCAATGTAGTGTAGTCCTGCACTCCTGCTAGATTATCACTGTTTTTGTTTCTCTCTAATGATGAAATAGTTTGCCTGACGGTTGTATGTTAAATAGGTTTGTTTTGATCAGTCTGAATGTTTTGGAAACCAAATGATGTATTAGTAAACTTGAATTCCTACATAGTTTGGTAGTAGCAAAGCCCTTAAGTCCTTAACATTTTATCTGTATAGCACAATAATGTTCAGGTTACAGGATTATTCAGAAATAATTCATTTGTTAATTTTGATCCTTTTGTCCATTTTCGATCCTGACCATTATCATGGACTTGCAAAAACAGCCTTGCTGTATCCTGATGCTTTGAATACAACAGTGATGTTATGATATACTGATAATTCAGTATCTCTCTGGGGTGATCATTACATCCTTTGTTTCAATTTGATAAACCCATCGTATTGGACTTGATTCGTAAGCTTCTGTTGCATATGACCACCATGTATGAGTCTCTAAACTATCATATTTCTTGTTCAATGGTATCTCCAACGCCTTGCCAAATGGATGGTTTTGCCATTCATCTCCCCGTACCTATCAAATTATTGCATTCATGTTCTATGGCTGCTGCAACCTGCAATGGTGAAATGCATTGTGCTAGCTATGATATTAGGCTAGAGAGTGCAACCGCACGTATCCACTGCTTGCATTTGAGCTTTACGGCCATGCTTATTTTCTCACAGTTTCCTTGCACTTCCAACTTTCTGGGTCCTCGATATATTCCATGATGTTAATGCAGAACTGAAATGAGTAAGTCTTCACTGGCTTGATGTTAATACAAAGCTGAAATGTGTTGATGTTGGCACAACGCTGAAATGACTCGAATAAGTAGCGGTAAAGAGAATCACCTAGTTCTAGGCAGTAGAACTGTACAATAGCTGCTGTATTTCAGGAATTCAGGACCAGTTTGTTTTTCCCTCGTGTGGGTTGATTTCAGAATGGAAGTTGGCAAATTTCTTCTCCCTTCCTTTGTGTCCCTTAACGCCTGAAACTGAGTAGCAATTGCCAGTGCGCCTGGGTTGCGCCATCATGTTCTGATGTTCTTGCTTTTTCCTTTTGTCGGTTTCTTAACGAGACGGTCGCACTGGTTAAGCAAACATGAATGTTGTTTTGTCCATTCTGTTGAGCTGCGGTGCCCTGAAATGTTGACCTGTGCTGCTTTCTGGGCATTTCATTTCGAGTGTGCCATCATCTGACTTACGGAACTGCGTCAACCTCTCATGCGATCGAATGCTTCATGGTCTTTTAGTTGGGTCCGCGCGCGCAAAAAGGGAATTATCAGGAATTCAAACAAATGATATGATGGTTATTGCAAATGTTAATACAAAGCAAACTTATTACAACCGCTCTGGATGATATCTTAACAAGAGAAAAAAAGTTGAAACAGAACAGAAACGAAGTTCAATTACGAGGAATGGGTAGCCTACATGCATAGGGAGGTACAAAATTCAAAGAAATCAGCACGATTCACAGCAAACTTTTCGTTTACTATACATCAATCAACATTGTCATCAGATGTAGTAATGTAGTCTTCGTGAATATATATCGCATCGTTTAAAGGAACACGTCCGAAATAATAGCAAGAAACATTGCGTATCGATTGACCAAGTCCTCCAGTATTTTAGGAAAACTCTTTTAGTCAAAAGTGACGAGTATTAAAACGGCGGGAGTACATAGGTATATCTCAATGCTTGCTGAACTATATATTTCCCTCTGGATATAAGCAAATCCAGGGTGGAAGCTAACGGCCTGGTCAATCTATACTACATAAACGAAGTTACAAACAAAAACGACCAGATTTTACTCCAGGGTTCTAGCGTCCATCTTATTCGGCAGGTGGAATGAATTGCAGTATGGATGCCATCTTTATATCTGACTTGCATGAATGATTCATCTAAGGATTTAGTGGCTCATCTTCCCCAATCATTTCTTGTGCTTCTGCAAGGAATGTTAACCCATGGTTAGCAATGAAAGAAACTGAATATATATGTCGATCAAAGATAACAACTTAAGCCTTCATCAGAGCTAAATTGCTGGAATAGAAGAAAGAGAATAACATACTTGTTGATGATTTGTGTAGGTCAGAAGCAACCATTAGCCGTCTCTGCAAGATTGCTGCCATGAAGAGGAAGATAGAACACATTCCAAACATGACGGTGATAGGGAACGCATTCACCTGCAAAAACAATGTTCAAATGCAAAGTGTTACTTCTTGCCTGCGGGAAGACCAGAACAGTTGGATACGGAAAAAAAACTCCTGCTTACATTGTAAAGCACCATGCAGACAAATAAGTTGAGTGGTATGCGGAAGAAATTCATGATCGTGCTTCTTGCCTCCTCAGGAATGTACTGAGATCTCATCTTCATCATTGATGGCCAGAATATGCCAACACATGCCTCGAAGGTGCAGAAACCAAGAAGCTGAAGGGAGCCTCCAAACGAGATGCTACCTCGTTTCACAGAAGATGGCGGCACTAGAAACTGTTGAACATTAACAACCAGATATTAGCTATCATTCAAATGCAGAGAATAAACAAGCAGTAGTGACTGAAGATCTTACGTTGGTGACGACAGGGAGGACAAGGGTGACGGCTGATATTGAGAACACAATCTGCATATAACCCTCAACCTTGAGCTTTCGGGCTAATAGACGTGACGCTATGGAGCTACCCAACATTGATGACAGCATGAATGTAGCAAAGATAAAACCGTGAGGAATGTCTTCATCATTTGGGCTCAATGCCGGAGTCCATAGGAAGACAAAAGTGTACATTGAGCCCTCAAACAATGACTGTATGGCTCCCAGCAATGCAATCTTTTCATCTGGAGATTTAGTGGGCAATGTTAGAATGCAAATGGAAGTTCCACACATATATTTGATTCTCCTGCAGTCTGATGAGATGGGTTAAGCATACCTGAAGCAATTGCCTTAGCTGCAACCTTGAACTGGGCCATCAGGTCCTTGCTTTCAGATGGATCTCCGTAATTTTCACTCCATGAAGACAATATGATAGCCATACCGATTGCCAGGAAGCATGCGGCCGCATCAAAAGGAGCCACAGGACCAAAACCCAAGTTTTCAGCAAGCAGGTTCGCCAATAGCCCAGATACAATGGCAATTAAGCCATTCCCAAGAAAGATAGCCTTGGAGAATGTTATGGACAGCCATTGCGGATCAAAGCCTCTCTGCAAAAGAGAACAGCAGGGTAAATATTCACATAGCCTGTACAGATCAACAAGGTGTAATGTGTCCAACGCCAGAATTCACAAATGGAGGACCATTTGTTACTTATTAGTACAGCTTTTATCACAAGTGGAAGAACATGGCGTTTTGTATCACTGCAACAGATACTGTACTAGATCCTTGGATTCTATTGCCAATTATTGTGAGTGAGGCTAATACCGACAGCACATGGCCGAATAAAAGGACAATTCTCAATAAGACCATCCATGAGAGCTTTATTAAGACCGGGCCATGCTTGTTAAATGCTCACTCTCTCCTCTAGGCCATGTCAGGTGTCAACCACCTGATCCACCGACACAAGTAGCAGAAATCAAACAAAACATGACATGGTGGATTTTAGCTTGCATCCAGCAAGAATTCAGCCTTTTCAGATCCTGACAAAGTCACATTTTACTGGGCAGCGTCCTTCCTAGACATGTTCTCCAAATTACCATACTACGCCAGTTCAGATCCTGACAAAGTGCCCTATTGCATTAGCAGTCAAACATTTAGCTGGCTTCAACGACAAGCATGTGAATGAATCTAAGGGGTGTTCCCACTTCCCACTCTAGTAATTTATTCACAACAAGGATAGGGAATAAGCATGCATTACTTTATACGACTGCTACTACGTGCCTTCTGGATAGAGGAACACGAAAAGAAACCTTTGGATAAAGTTAAAGGCAGCCCAGCTCTAAAGCATCAGTAATTCGGTGTGATTGAGAGGCAGTGACAGTCGGATCTGGGTCGCGGCCCGTCAATTACTGTACCTTGTTGTGCTCGGCGATGAGCCAGGACTCGAACGCGGAGAAGAGCAGCGAGGTGGCGATGCCACCGAGAATGCGGCCGATCATGAGGATCTTGTACTGGGGCGAGTGCTTGGTCATGCAGCTCAGGATGTAGGTGATGCAGTAGGTGATGCACGCCCTCTTCCGCCCCCTGCAGATTAGATTCCTCAAACCCGTGAGGTGAAGCCACATTGATTGGAACATGGAATGCAGTGAAATTGTGAGAGAAAAAAATGGAGAGAAATCGAGAGGGGGGCGTACTGCTTGTCGGCGAGGGATCCGACGATGGTGCCGAAGAACATGGAGGATCCGAAGCCGGCGATGAAGAGGCGGCCAATGTCGCCCTTGTCGAAGCCGTACTGGCTGTAGAGGTAGTACACGTACGGCCCCTGCAGCCAATCCCCGGCTGCATCGCGCACAAGACAATCCGTCCGACCATGAGAACCACAACATGGAAGAGGAGGAAAGGTGTCCGTCGCTCGTAGATCTGAACGAAGAGATTGCGCTTGCGCGCGAGGGATCGAGACTACGATTTGGGGGAGGTAGGAGGAAGGGGGGCGTACACATCATGAGGGAGTAGACGAGGACGTAGTTGTTCTTGAAGGCGTTGAAGGCGGAGGTGGTGGCGACGCGGTCCTTGCCGCTCTTGCCGAGCTCGAGCCCCGCCACGACGGCGGCGAGCGCGCCGAAGACCACGCAGTAGAACACCTCCATGGCCACCACTCACGGGACGGGAGCCCGGCCCGCCCGGACCAGAGGAAGAGGGAGGAGGGACGGATCGGTGGTGCTGCTGCTGCGTTGCGCCTGGTTAATTATGGGCTCTCGGCGTCGATTTATACGCTGGTTCCTTGTGATTCCGGGGCGGCGCAGGGGCCAGGCAGGGCAGGGGTGGTGGTCGCCCGTGTGCACGTCTCTTGGTGTGCGCGTAAAAATTCCTCGTCGGGCAGTGGAGTGGCAGCAGCGAGTGTGCGTGCGCCAAATCTTTGGCCCGGCCGCACTTGCCTTGCTGTCGGGGTGGGTGGGAAGAGTGGTTTGTCTGACCTAATATCATCGGATCCGGATCCTCTACGTTAATAGATTAACACATAGGATCACTATTTGTACAGTAAAAATGAGTAGGTTACTACAGAATCATACAGTAGCTAATCATATTTACTGTAGTGACACTGTGGCATATTTACTGTGGTGACACTGTAGCATACGGATCTGATACACCCCTAGTGAAATCAACGATTCAGGTCAAACTTAATGTATTTTACTGTGGCTATAGTAGTCTCTCTGTAGTTGCTAGGATCCCAATTGAATATCATCTGGTGGGTGGGTGTAAAATCTACTGAGAATTGATTCACATGTTAACAATCATAATTTAACATCAGATGATCTCGTTTCGGTGGATGAGGTGTGGCACCGTGGCTGCTGCTGAGGGGTCAAATTGTTTACTCCTAGCGTGTGCTTGGGATCCAACTCCAATTGTTGGTGAGATTTTAACAGGTTGTTGAAGGAATCTTTGTTTTGTTGGGCTTGATACTTCAGGGTGATTTTGAAGCTGATCAAAGTGATCTAAAGGTGACATACCCGACTGTGGCTGCTCAACTGTGTAAGAGAGTAAGGGTCTGTTTGGTAGAGCTCTCCTGATTCAAATTCTCTACGGAAAGTGATTCTCTAGAGAAAATGATTCTCTGGTGATTCTCTAAAATAAAATATACGGAGTAAGTGATTTTCTGCGGGAAGTGAATCAAGTGAAGCTGATTTTTTCAGCTCCCTAACTTTTAGTTCATTTCAAAGAATCACTCCCACGGATTCCACTCAGGGAGCTAAAAGCTGAAAGCTGCTGTTTGGTAGAGCTCCTACTGATTCTAGCCGAAAAGTTGCTCAGAGAGCTCTGCCAAACATGCCCTAAGCATCCATTCACCTTTTTTTTTTTTTGCAGTTGTAGGGTTCTTAATAATTATATTACGTTTCAAATTTCAAATCGGTCCTTTTACTATTATAGAACAATTTTCTAGATCATCGTCTTATTTTCCTATAAATTATGTTATGTTATGGACTCGTGATTCTGAGTTAGTGGGATGATCAAATCCACATCGTCTTATTTTGCTCCACTACGCTCGTTACTGGTGAGTAGTAATGTGGTCATGGTTGACTTGGCACATGCTAAAACAAGAGGCAAGAGCATTGGCATTGGCCGTGTCCATCTGTGGATCTCAACGAGATTTATCTCGTTTCGCCTCTTGGTCAAGAGAACATACAGAGCTGCTATCCTACCCAGCATGTTTGGCCGTAAGCCACTGCAGCAAACCGTGCCGATATTCCGGAAGGACCAATACGATACCGTCGGTTTGGCTTTGCCGAGTCGAGACCCCACACGGTAGGCAGGCAGGCTCACATGTACGGCGACCTGACCTAGCCGGGTTTCTCTCGCGGTCTGGGCTCTGCGCAGGTCGGCAAGCCGCACTCCCGACTAGTGAACATCACTCGATGGATAAAAAAAACAGACCGTTCGAACGATCATATTCGAAAATATCTCAAGTGAACGCAAGCTTTTGGGGCCAGCCGCCAGCCTATCTTGGGAGTTGAGGGGAGCTCAGAGGCAAGAGCTTAGGCTTCAGGCAATCAGCCACGCCCATGAGGCCACGACGACGTCGGCAGCCGCGGCGCCAACAACGAACGACTGCGCCCCGGTTTGTCTGGCGGGGTCGGATAATTTTATATTTATATTTTTCAATATTTGTAAAATTATATATCTATTTTAAAATATTACACATCTAGACTACCGTCATCTGTTGATGGGTGACAGCAAAGTGTCGCTCATCCAACGGATGTCAACTTAAAAAAATAAAAAATATATGTTTTATTACTCTTAAAATTTAAAACACTATTGAAATAGTCATAAAATTTTAATTTTTTTCTCATTGTACAATTTATATTTTTATCTTTTAAGTTGCTATAATCTATCTCTCAATTTTTTTTTAACTCAAATCAATACTTTTACAATGCGAAACAAAAAAAGATAAATTTTGAGAGCAATGAAATGCAACAGTTTTTTATTTTTAAGCTGTCGCCCAACTAACATGTGACGGTGGTTTAGATGTGTAATATTTTAAATATGTATGTACTTTTGAAAATATTGAAAAATAAAAATTAAAAAATTCAGAGAACGAGGGCGGGCAGCGTGTGTTGGCCTGGCCCTTTGCTCAATGCTCACCGCGACCGCAGCCATCTGCCATGGCCCAAGCGAAACCCGACAACAGCACAATCGGTGAGAGCCCAAGTATAGTAGCATGAGGCTTTTGAGTCCACAACCCAGTTAGCCCATGGACTCCAGGCCACGAGGCCGAAAGCAATCGCTCGCGGCCCGGTTCCTACCCTCTCCGCCTTGTCCAATGTCCAAATTCCAATCCCAAAAGATCTGAGAGCCCGATAAACCTGGCGTGAAAAGCAACAAGTAAGACCTTTGGTGCTTGCCCAAACATCTCGCACTAGCTAGGCAAAACTGTTGAGTTTTAAGATGTGATAATCTCACTCATCAGCTACTATACATGCGGATAAGACGTAGACTTACTATGAAACGTTTGCCAGGAACATCGCGAAGCCACCTTTTCAAGTAATTAATGGCACAATATGTATATGTCGTGGACGATCGACGTTGTTCTTGTAGCTTGGTCTTTTATAAAAGAATCACGCAAAACTGATCCAGGATACCGTACACGATGGGTAAGCTAGCAGATTTAGTTTATGGCATACTTAGCCAATGCAAGGACACTTTTCTTCCTTGTTGATACCATCAACTGAGTTTGATGCATAAACTTAGGCACTCAATTACGCCATCTTCAATTTTCCTTGCTTTTGACCGCCTAGTCATATGGACCTTAACAAGGATAGCAAAAAATAATCGTGGTGATTGTAACTCCTGGTAACAGAACTGCACATACTATTGTCTTGTATTTGTGCGATCAAGCGCGAATTTGCTGCGCAAAGGCCTTGTATGGTGCTCAGAGATAGGGCAGAGACGCAGAGTAATTGAGTGCTGCTGCTTCTCCGTTCAGCTTGAAACTCCAACCAAGAATGTAATGCTTGCTTTCAAGAATGCCATTCGCCGAAGAAAAACCAGCATATATATATCGACGTGTTTGGCAAAACATAGGAAATACTATTTATACTGGAAAGCAGTGGCCTACTGGGTTTGGTAGACAGGAAATAGTAAGGCGCTATTGTGACATTGAGCATGGCCTGACTACTGTCGTAGTCGGCCCACACCTGCATGGGTTTCTTAGTGATGAGGCTCAAGGCCTGGAACTCACCGTCAGAAGTGTAGTAACATGCAGAACGGGAGGCAACGGAAAACAGACACCGTTCACATCGATCCCGACGTGGTTGAGTATGGTGTCGAACTCGATAGCAAGGAGATGATTCAAACCATTTCCATTCTTCAGGTACTGTCCAGGCAAGGCGCTGAACAGCTCCTTGGTGGAAGAAAGCACAAAGGCAAAGCCATGGCTGCTCAAGTCGTCGGAAGGCCCCATGTTGGAGAAGACAAACGTCGTGGAGAAGGATGGCATGGAACCATCATTCGAGACATCTGTGAATGAGGGGTTAAGTGTAGAAAGCATGGCCTTCCGACTGCTGCTGCCCGCTGGTGAGCCTCAGTAGACCGTCAGCGACCGAGGCTTCACCGTCCCGAGAAGCCATTGTAGATGAACTCATCAGCATGAACAGCAGCGCTGTTAACTGCAGAGAGTAAAAACAGCAACAGAAGCACGAGGAGAAGGTGCAGGTGAAGAGTCTAGCCCGATTCACGTCTGTGAAAGTCTCTCGCCCATCTCTATCCCCTAAGTACGTACGGCGTCTGACCTCGTCATATCTGCGGAAGCTCGGCCAACTCGATCACGTATGCGGAAGAGTCGCGCTACGAACTGGCGGCTTGATTCCCAACAGGATCGAGAAACAGAGGGCCGAGCGTGATGATGAGAAGCTAGCATTGTGAGATCAACTACTTCGCCTTGGAATCCCGAAGGCGGAGGATCTCCTTTCTCCTTGCGATTTCAGTTCGAGCAGGTGGCAAGGCGGCGCGACGGGATGAGCAACGAGACTGCAGTTCGTGCACCGGCATAGCTACGTAGCAATGGGGTTCGAGAGACGGTGAAGGCGTCTCCGCGCATGCATGGACGCACGGGCGAAGCCAGCCGAGAACGTCACCGGGTCAGCTCCATTAAACGACGGGATCAGCTCTATTAAATTACAGCGATAAACAGTAATTTATTAAGGAATTACATAATTCTGTTGAGGTCGGCTGAACCAGATAAAAAGGGCTGGCTTCGCCCCTGCATGGACGCGAGAGGTGGGAACTGTTGAGCAATGATCGATTCGTTCATGTCAATTAGGGATGTCCGTTGGGGAGAGGCGCCTTTCCAATAGCACCCTTTCATTCATATTATATATATATATATATATATATATATATATATATATATATAACAAGACACAATACAATAAATTAATGGAATCTATTCTACACTATTTACTATGTTCAATCTCTCTCTACTTAAACACATTATCATGCATTTTTACTATGTTTAAGCTCAAAAATAGAGCTCAGATGATTTATCAAAACCTCATCGATATGCTAAACAGGTAAACTCGATCATTTTATCGTCTCGACGATTACATCTAAGTTTAATTAATATTCATATTCATGTGCAGGACGTACACAAAATACCATAAAAAGAGTCTTATTCACTTTTGTCGGAGGGTAAACTCTTCAAGCGGGGATCCAGAGAGACCCCCTTTGAGATTCGGCCGGGTGGATGATTCTGAATCCATTTCGTATGTGAATTAAATTGGAGTAAATGAGATGCAGGTGGAGGTGGAATGATCGGATGCATGAAGTAGTAAATGCTCAGGGATTTTTTAGACAGGTTTGGGCCACACTGAGCGTAACACCCTACTCCTGTGTGTATGCTATAAATGCTCTGAAAATGTTTCTCTGAGGATCTACTGGGTTACAAGAATATTTGTCTAGTCTAAAGCTTCATGCTCCTTGTTCTTCGGTGTTCGTCGTCCGTTGTCTTGATTTCAATTCGGCTCCTAGACTTGTCCTCAGCCCCAACTGAACTTGTGGCTGGGCCCCTGTGGGGGTCACCGGCGAAGGACTTCTCGGGCCCTTGTGGGAGTCACCGGCGAAGGACTTCTCGGGCCCTCGGGGAACTATGAGTGCTCGGGGGCTGCCCCGAGCACTCTCTCCCGGATATGCCCTCTCTTGGTCCTCGGGGGCCACTGTTCACGGCCCCGAGCACTCTCTCCCGGAACTGACTATTTAGGTCCTCGGAGGAACCGAGTGCTCGGGGGCCACTGTTCACGACCCCAAGCACTCTCTCCCGGAACTGACTGTTTGGGTCCTCGGGGGGCCACTGTTCATGGCCCCGAGCACTCTCTCTCGTGACTTGGTTTTTCTTATCATCGGGTAACTTGGGTGCTCGGGAGCCACTGTTCGCAGCCCCGAGCACTCTCTTCCCGGTACTTGATCTTCTCGGGTCATCGGGGAACTTGGGTATTCGGGGACCACTGTTCGTGGCCCCGAGCACCCTCTCCCAAGACTTAGTCTTCTCGTACCTCGGGGAGATACCCCCGAGAGAGGACGTCACGTGGCACTCTGCTGTTCTAGCCTCAGGACTCAGAGACCCCTGGTTCCTGTGTCACTGACAACTTTCTATTCAGGAATAAGTATAATGTAAAAACTGACTTTCCGATACGTACGGAATTTTCATATCTTGTATTTCCTTTTGAATAAAAAAGTTTAATTCATTCCACTGACGAATCATTTACTCTTGAAGTGTATGAGACAGCCACCTGACAAGAATCTCTACACAGTTTGTGTTCTAACTTTCATGCACGGATTTAGCCTGGACAGAGACACTGTCAGATTCAATGATCTTGAGATATAAAATAATATATTAATGCATTATTTTTAATTTCTACACGTATTCAAGAACTAATTATTTCAATTCTTCAAATATAACGCTCCAAACTATGCACAAAAGAGTTACAACCTGTAGAAATAAATGTCCTTCAAGAATAGATCATCAGGTTCTTCATGGAACATGTTATCAACTTAAACGACGAGTTTCATGAACCGATCGTACCGTCGACCGGTGATAAACCTTTAGATTACACCGTACCTTTTAGTACAGAGTATGTGACAAGAAGAAAGTCTACCAGAGAGCTAATCGACTTATATATCGCTAAATGACATCATTTTAATGAAAGACATTAATTACTTTGTATTAATATATGATATAAATTACTATAAATTAATAAAAATATATTTTAAAGTTGATATGATCGGAAAACTCTTCAACAGAATAGTCTTGCAACAATAATACGAAGGAGCAAGAAATAATGACCCGTCTTTGCGCTTGCAAAGAAATAATAATAAACTAGTGTCTAACGCTGCGCTCGTAGAAAAGAAAAACTTACAATTGGCGCCCTCTTCTCTGACTATTAGAGTAGTCAATATAGATAACGGCTAGCTATAAAAATTGTATATGTCACTAATAGATAAATATTACATGTACATGCACCTAAACGTCCAAAAGCTTTAATTAAAATAAGTGAAAACTTACACTTAACAACCTAAAGAATTATTCGAGAGAGAAAACCTCAAGAATTGTAAGGCCTCAAGAATTCTTCGAGAGCGAAAACCTCAAGAATTGTAAGGCTTAAAATTTTTGAAGTCAAAGTGAAATCATAAATTAGAACTTTGAAGTCTAAAACTATAAAAAAATGAGTCTCATCAAGATACGAGGTTTCAAATAATAAATTCTGACTTTTTGTAACTGCAACACAAACTTTCATATAGCACATTTGAGTTTTTAGCTATACAAAATCAAAAGCTTATAGAAACTGGAAAATCAAGCTTAAACCTATGTATTTTCAAAGAATTCTTGTACCGGCTGCATTATCACAACAAAGCACTGGACATTTGTGACACACTAAGAAACGAAGCACAGCACAGGTAATATTACGACGACTAAACAACGGATTGTTGTGATAAGGAACAGTGCACAGCACAGGCATATGTAGCCACAGGTTACTTCGAGTGTTAGCCAACTCAAACAGCAACGACATGGAGACAGTGACACTTACCAAGTGTGCGATGGCTTCAACATAATACGTATCTCATTCCCCTTACGTATGTGTATCTGTGCTCGTGGCCGGATGGGAGTTCAAAGTCTGACTCATCCTCAGGTTCATCTTCATCCGAATAGTATGGATACCGCCAACATCGATCGTCAGGATGACACCAATATGGCTTGGGCACAGGCCACCTGTAGTTCAATGTAATCATTTATCCAAAACATTGTAACTAGCTAAACAGTGAGATGTTTCAGAATGCCTACCTGTTTAACCGAACTCTGCGATCTCCAAGCATTTTCCAGAACGGCGCAATAGAGGGATCACAAGCATTGTCAACTTCACCAGCCTCACTGTCAAACACACAAATAAATATATGCTTGACTGAAACGTGCTTCAGCAAGGTTCTTAAAAATATTCAGCCCAACAGCAAGGTTCTTAAAAATATTCAGCCCAACAGCAAGGTTCTTAAAAATATTCAGCCCAAGTACACATCCCTGAAACCTCAAGATTGCACATGTATGACAAGCACTTGAATACCAAAAAAATAAACCTAGGCATACCTTTTTCCCGCAAAAGATGCCAGAATTATGCTAATGTGCTTCCATAACAGGAAAGGGGTTCCTATTTTCCTACAATAGAAGTTCATGCCAATAACTTCCCCGTCCAAATTAACAAGGGGTCCTCCAATCCCAGCCTAGCAAAGTGACATGGAGAAGTTGTCATCTCTAATCCAAATAGATTATTAGTAGTTAACTCATTTCTGATGCCACTATTCACTTCCACGATGTAAAAGTAGATGAGGAAAAACAACAGCAATACCTTAGTGATTTTACACGACGAACGTACAATGAACTTGCAATCAAGTGTGCCCGACCAGGAAACCAGCTTCCCACTCGCAGCCATTAATGTGCCTGATTTGAAGCAACGCCCTACAGCCGCTACTTGGTAACACTGACTCCACTCAAGCTGAATCTTTGCTGGACGAGGAGCATGGAGAACATTGACACTAACTAGAGCAACATTGTAATGTAGACAATAATGCTGTAACGTCCCTTCTCTGCGTTGTTAGTTTGGAAGCAACACTTCAATCTGCAAATGATACAGTGAGACTCAAGCAGTACCTTCAAAAATAGCAGCAACCGCAGAACAATGAGAAGCACCGACCCTCAAGTTTTCAACAATCTTGTTTTCATCACCAGAGTTTCTAACCAAGCTCGCTGATGTCAGAATAGTCGTAGATTTATTCCATTCAATAAAAAAACCTGTGCATGCAAAAAACCTTTTTTCTCCTGCGTAACATTATTTTGATTATTAACTAGTGATGACCAAATACAAATATGAAAGAGTAAATGGCACATTACAGTAAAATCACCATCGAATGAAGCAAGAGCGACAACATTGCGATCTATGTTAGAAGCTTTTTTACTAAGTTCACTCCAGACACCTTTACCACGTACGTCACCAAAAGTCTCTTCAAAGGTATTAACCAAAATCATGCCAGCTGGTGCAAGATACATGGTAGAATAAATAGTTGTTAGTGGTACAGCAGAGCTGTAAAAAGGCGTGATGCACGAAAAGTCAGCAAATTTGAAGCACTGAGCTCACCATCTAACATAGTTATTGGTAGCTTGGGGTAACCCATGGAGTCTAGATCCTCAAACTGTTCATCGTTGGGAACATCTCCATGTACTGGCGCAACAAGGTCAAGTGATTAGCACTGACATATACTAATATCAAATATGGCAAGTAAATTCACATAATTTTGCGCATAATGATCAGCATGTAAGATTAGTTAGATTATTATGACAACCTGAGCAACAATTCATATTAGAAGTTATTCTGCTTGAGCCTACCCAAGAACATAGCATAACAATGTTAACTGACTAGCACTACCACTATGAAAGTACAAGTGAAAAAGGCCAAACTAGTTTATAGTTATTAAGTACAAATGTAAAAGGTACACTTACACTACTTGTGAAGACCTTGTAAATCGATATCATTACAAATTACAACAATTTTCATGATACCACAATGTTTAGCGGTCTCAAGAAGTGGCTGTCTGCTCACCTGCATGGCCGTTAGATATCTCATCTATGGGTCTCCCTCCAAACCTATGGAAGAACATCAACATGACTACTAACCCCAAAGTAAAACGGATCAACAAACCAGTGCGTTAATATGAAACACGGCGCCAAACCCTAATGGGTAGAATCGTAGGCAAGGAAAAAAGATAGAGAAAAGAGGACCAGAAGTTGTATGGGTATAAATATTTCACGAAAACAATAGAGACCTGAGCAAATGTCACAAAGAATCACCAGAACTGGGAAACATCATAATCCCTTTAGTGTGCACATTTCCTTTCAATAAGACAAACATACAATTTTCATTTCGAACACGTAGGAGAGCTGCACGTCATTGCATTAAGGAGGAATAAATGATTTAATAGAAAAAAGAAAAACCCACAAACACACACACTCAACCCTGGACACCACCAACACCAAGCACACTGATTACAATTCGCGCCACTATCGAGTCAAGGATGACCCTAACGACCAAGAAACTAAGAATCAGCACACAGCTAGCTGTGAAAGGCCACTAGCCCCTGCATCGCACCAAAGCCTCGCATCCTCACCGGCCCGTCGCAGGACCCTTTGAACACTCGGTGTTCAAGAAATATGACTAATGTAGTACAGGGCAACTGTGATGCATGCCAATGGACAACAGATATCTTGGTAGAGGTGGCAAAGAAACAAGTTAATATTGAAAGTAAGCACTGAAAACTGCAAAGCAATTACGGATGCCAAAAAAGCTAAGGAACAACAGCTAATGATCCAGATTATTGCATAACCATAAACCTCATACAATGTTTGGCATACAAAACAGCTTACCTTATAATCTCGTGTAGGTAAATCAATGAAAGGCAAACATTGATAAGACATACCTGACTCTCTTCAAAAATTTTGACCGTGGAAGACCTTTCTTCTTTTCCAGGGATGCCAAATAATGATCCATCCACTCGAGAATTGTGCCCCATGGTAGGAAAAAGGATCTTTCCATAACCAGAAAAAGGTTCATGCCAACAAAGTTCCCATCAAAAGAAAAAAGTGGCCCACCTTCCCAAGCCTAACACAAATAAAAGGTGACAGGCAACAAGGGTTACATTTCAATAAAATGAAGTGATATGGAACAAGAGTTACATCGGAAAAAGATCATTTTTATTGCCTCCAAGATAACAGAAACAGATTAAAATGCTCATATCACAATACAAGTGTACCTTCGTGATTTTATAAGTAGACAACATAGGATCTTCATTATCTTCAGATCCACTTGAATCGTCAGTAGGTATCACACTTGTGGCCATTAATTTGCCAGAGATGTCACGCCCTACAGCTACTACCTTACCATGGGGCAGAGTTTTCACCGCATGCTCGATAAGTCCAACATGAACATCAAGGAAGGCCCTGATGTTGATAACAACAAAGTTATGATCTAAACTATATTCTGCCAAAAACCCCTGGTACACTTCATTGCCTTCATGGCGCACTTCAATCTACAATGATAATGATCACAATTATCTTAATTAAACAAATTAGTAAAGGATGATTTGTCAGCACCAACCTTTAAGTTATCATGGCATTTTTTTGTAGCATCGAAAGCTCTGACCAAACTTGCTGAAGTCACAAACCTTGTAACACACCCCTGGCGTTCTATAGCTATGCCCGAGCATGAAAATAATACTGAGTCTCCTACAGAAGATTGTAACTTAAATCATTTATAAGTGGTGACGTTTCAATACATATTTTTTGGAAAAATATGAAAAGTATAGCAGTATATATAATCACCACTGCACAAAGCAAGTGAGGCAACACTTTTAGACATATTTGATGTAACTTCATCACTGAGCTCAGTCCAGACATCTTGATTAGAGTCCCCATGTAAGTCACCTAGTTAAGGAATAATCATACAGCACAACTATGAGTGCTCAAATAAAACTGGGAATAAAACACATGCAGAAAAGAGGAAGAACCAGCGGACCTGAGATCATTGACTCAATTATCTCTCCTCCACCATTGCAAGCTCTCCTATTATTATGCGAGCTTCTTGTGAGATGATCACCACCCCTCTTAATTTTCTGCATCTTTTGCAAAAGACTGAAGCAGGATTTTTATTTAAAAGAAAAAGGAGAAATGTGAGATCATAAACAGTAAAGCAACTTTGCAAAACTATCACAGACCAACTAATAAAAGGGACGCTAATACAGGTCTTATGTCAAGAATGATGCCCCTTTTTTTAAGAAAAGGGCAAAATGTGAGGCCATAAACAGTAAAGCAACTATGTGAAACTATCACAGACCAACCAAAGAGATGCCAATACAGGTTTTATGTCAAGAATGATGGTTTTTTTTTAAAAAAAAAGAAAAGAAAAGGGTGAAATGTGGGGTCACAAAGAGTATAGTATATTTGCAAAACTATCACAGACCAACTAAACAAAGGGACGCTAATACAGGTCTTATGTGAAGGCTGATGGTCTTGACATAATATAGGCTTAACCCTAAGCCCCAAACCCAACCTTGATAAAGCTAAATCAGAAAACAAGAGAAACACCAACTTTGGTAATTTTGGTTGGGGTCTCCAAAGAAGGTGGCCTAGCTCAACTACAGCATGGAAGGCTGACCTGAAACTGGCAACTAGCCTATTCCTTACACCTGATGTATCGAAGTATGTACCAACTAGCCTATTCCTTAGGTTGTCCCTATTCCTTAGGTTGTGTCCAACTGTATTGAAACTGGCAACTTGCTCCACAAAAAACATACATCGATGGTATCTTCGAGCAAATGGCGTTACCTCAAAACCTGGCACGACTGAAAGAAAAGAGCTCACTTAAGCCTTATCGTTTTTGGTACAGGTTGTATCATTCCTGTAAATTCTGGTAGTCAATCCTAGACCTCACCTCCATTGGACCATATGTAATATGTAGTCTAGACCGGACATACAAAACCACCATAGAAACAGTCAAGCAGCCGCACAAATGAGCAATGTTTATCTCATTTTAAGAATTCCTCTTGTCCATCTAAAAGACCCAAGGCAATGCAAAAATGTACGAAAATTTTGTAAACGGAAAAAAAAGAGAGTCAATGGAGCCTAATGAGAAACAAGGCCATAGCTGTTAATATGGTGCACCGAAACAAGCTCGGTATAATCCATAAGGATTTTTTTTTTTTTTTTGAGTGTTGGAAGCCCAGACCCTCAGCTACAGAGGAGCTGAGGGCGCCTCCGGGGGCAGCTGCCGGGGATCGAACCCGGAATACTGTGTATAATCTGAAACTGCACAAGGATATACCGAGTGCTGCTAGTATAGTAGTGCTACTTGATTTAGAAAGTAATCCTAGAAATCATGCTAGATTATTTGAGCAAACGTGGTATACAACACATTTGTACCACCAAATCAAGCGATCCTGTTGAAAAAAGTCGATGTGCCCGAGTTTGCAGTTAGATGGACACATGAAACCGCTGGATGTACCAAGAAGAAACACAATGACAAACACCCCCATTACCAGAACATTTGGGGCACAAAAGTGGGATTTCAAGGTTCCCCTCCGCGTCCGACAATTTTCTAGCTAGTCCTTGGTGGTGTGGTCAATGCTCTGTTTGCAGGAACAACATTTGGAGATCAAGGAGAGGATAAACGGCACGTCGCATCTCAGATGGTCGGACGTGAATAACATGTCTTACACCATCAAGGTAAGCTCAGGAAGATGGAAAAAAAAAATCGCCTCCGTTCATCTAAATCCTGCACGCCTGACTCCAAACACATTTCTAGATCGAAATCTGGACGTAGAGTAAGGCATCGAGCAATGGAGTGAAGCACCTCGTCCATGTAGGTGGTACTAATTAGTTCTCTCCTCCTTGGATAGGCGTTAGGAAAAATTTCCTCTATGTAATCCATCAGTTGGCGGTGAATACTGCCGTCAATTCATAGGTGCTTGCTCTCTGACATGAACAAGTTCATTTGGAAAACACAATTTCTTTTGAAAATTCATCTAGGGTTTAAGGTGGCTAATGTGACACAAGAGGGAGGGGAGGGATGAGGAGGGCGATGCACGTAGTACCTGGTGATCTAGTGTTAAACCATGTATCCGAACCAAATATTTGTTAAAGAAAATAGTGATCAGCCAGATGTAGGACGGGACACGCAATATAGCCACAATTTTGCATAAGATAATAAAGGTAGAGACAATACAAAATAATATAACATATCCTGGTAACTGATCCTTGCATATTTTTATAAAACAAGATAATAGATGATTTAAATTGACGTCACGTTATCTTGTACAATAATATAAGTTTGTTCATAGGTAACCTAGTCGAGCCAAAACTTGAGCCTATACACCTCCAAACTCTAAACTCAACATCATCCATAGAGGTCACCATCTTCAGTTACTGCAGCAGTATGTTCGGCACCTAAGACCACCCTTGAAAAGAGCTTTGGATGAAAGTTGCAGTGCTTTGAAAAGTAGAGGTGTAAATGACCAATTTTAATGAAGAGGGTCCAGATTGGACCAAGCCCAAAGTAGAGGAACCAAAAATGGGCTTTCCACTGCAAATAACCAATGAGGGGTGAACAGAATATCAACCAAAATTGTAAGAGCTTCACCAGCAAAATAAGTTGCATACCAGTCTATCACCCAGGTAAGTAACAAAAGGTTATCGATGAAGTAAAAATGGAAAGAAAAAAAAAAGCAACAGACGGGGGCAAAAAACATACGTCTTGGAAGGCCTTAGCGTGGATGTTGCAAGAATCAGCATTGCTCATTGGAGCAGCAGGGGCAGCAGCAGCAGCCTCCGAGACAATCTCATGCTGAATGGTCCGGGGACCCATTACAGCATCGACAGCTCTATGTGGCATGGCACTGCCAGTACCAAACGCCATGCCTAAAAATTATGTGCATAATAAGCATCGGAATTGTGAGCAGAGCTGACATTGTTTCCACACAAATAAGGCCAGAAAATACCCACCTTGAGCAATCGTGGACCCAATTCCTCCAAGAATGGAGCCACCACCACTCCGAGTAGGAGCAGGAGGAGCTTGGCGCGCTGCCAAAAAAAGACAAACAAATTGCAGCTGTTATAGTAAGAACTAACAAGAAAACCCGGTTACCTGGTTACTCAGTGCCGTGCATTTTAGCAAGATATCGATGTTGCATGGGACGCGCCCATAGTGCGGTGATCCTAGATGACATGGTCACGAGAAGTCGTGGCGACATCAGGCGGCTGAACAGCCCCGAGATCACCAGCTCAGGTGGCAGGCACACCTGTGGCAGAACTGAAAGACATCAGCAGGCCATCTATTTCTGAAAAGGGAGGCATACAGCCCCCCGCCTCACTGAGCTCAAGCATAAGAGCAGCCCTCCTATAGCAACTAATATTGTTCTGCATCATTTTTATCCCATCTTCTCACATGGTAATGTAGACATTAGTCTATTCAGTTGTGAATTTCTGACAATGTGCAAACCTGACAACCTCACATGGAAAGAATTCGATGATTTGAGGAGCAAAATTCAGACCCTGCAGACGAAATATCTCATGAAGAAAGGAGGATCGATGAGACCCGAGAGTTGAAACAGCGTCATTATGATGTATTCTGGCGATTACAAGTGTTGAAGAAGGAAGAACAACTCATCAGAAGATCTGGTGCTCTAAAGATGAATACACCGGAGCATTTCTTGTAAAAAGACTGCAAAGACTAGGATAGCTCAAGATAACTTACCAGAAGGTCCGATGATGGATTTGAAGACACATTGAAGTGTCTGGTGTTCACAGAGGTATTAAGTGGAGTTTCAATGGCTAATTTTTGAGTTTGTGCTCATCGGATGATCCGGTGTTAGTAATACTATTCTCACCGGATCATCCAGTGTTAATAGCTTTTCTGAGCCGTTAGGTTAACGGCTAGTGTGCGAGTTTAAGACTATAAATACCTCTTCACTCAGTTATTTGAAGGTATAACATGCTGCTAAAGTCTGAAGAAGTCCATATATATATCTGAGAAGATATCTAAGCCATTAAAATGCTTAAAGTGATTATCTAAAGCAATTAAACACAAGATTAGTGAATGATTAATGTTTATAGGTTTAGAG